>NC_139679.1:61142102-61371377 GCF_964106915.1 Podarcis gaigeae
TTGCAATAGTCCTTCTGCTTTTTAACTGAGTAGGTGTCAGGAGTAATGTTTATTTCAGTATTTTGGGGTAGATCTAGAACTGAAATAGATAGTCAGCTATCTAATTTTCCTTACCCATTTACCTCCTGGGTTGCCATGGTAAGGATGCGGGATATGGAAGTCCAAAGGGCTCCTAGAACACCATATGTCTGGTCAAATGATGTGCACTATGGAAGAGAAAGGAACCCATACCCACTTGGCCCCTGCCCATTCAATAGGCTGAAATCATTTGCAACTGTGGTGGTCCACTGGGAGTTCAGACGAGGTAGAAGAAGGTCCAGCTCCTGCAGCTGCACATAAATCTGGACATAAAAACAATTATCTACTTGATTGTTTGTGCATGAATTGAGCAGATAATGTGAATAAATTCTGTGAATGTTATCATCACGTCTGGCTTGATGATTAAGTCAACATACATGAAAATGTCCCATCATCTTGAATGTGGAGCCATGAAATCTGTCAATCACCATTTCATTTGTGATTGCTGAACTCATTTGAAATTTCTCCAGTGTGAAATGACTTCTCCTTAGGTTTTTTTAAAAAATAAATAAAAGACAGGTTAGAAAGCTTCATGGATAGAACAGATGGGAGAAAAAAACTAGAAGTACTGTCTTTGCTGGGGCAAAGCAAGCTGTTAAAACAGTTCCCTTACTCCTTTAAACTGCAAAGGGGGTAGATGTTTCAGCAGCTTGGGTCCTAGGAGTGTGGTAAGCAGGGGTGGACCACCCCGTATGACCACCTGAGGTATAATGGGAATGTGCTGCCCCTTGCCCACGGCTCACTACCACACACTGCCTCACCTGCCACCCTGCCCTGCCTGCCCCACTACTTCTACTACTGCTGGAATGCCCCCCTCTTTCTGAACTTGCCAAGAGGGGGGCATTCTGCAAGACTTTGCTGCTCATCTTCTCCACCCCAGAGGTGGGAAAAATGAGTGGCAAGGCCACATGCTGGAGTGCCTCCCTCTTGCTAAACTCTGTGTGAGGACAGCTTTTCTAGCAGCACTGGAAGTGGTGGAAAGGGCTGGGTACCACCTCTTGCACTTTTGCCACCTGAGGCAACTGCTTCTCCCCACTTCATGGGTGGGCCAGCTCTGGTGGGGGAGGATATGGAAGATAGGTGTAATGGGAACTGCCTTGTACCAGGGATTGAGGCAAGAGTCTTTCCTAGCTCTACTGTATGTTCCTGGGGGTGAACCTGAGACCTTTTGCATAGTAAGCACATGTTATACCACTGAAGCTGCAGCCCTTTAACTCTAGGCTTTGAGCATGTCTGCTTAAAGGCATGCTTTTTCTGTGATCAATTCCTTCTTACACTTTGGTAGAATCACTTCCTTCCATGATTGCCTGCTGAGCTGCCAAGCTAAGATCTGTCTGCCAACTTTTCCCTGCCATTAGTACTCACAGGCCTCTGCACATTTTGTGGATAAAATATATCTGCATACCTGGGAGGCCCCATGATATGTATGGATCTGCTTCCTTCTCGTTCCCTCCTTTTTGCAGCCAGCTTATTGTCACATGGTATTTCCTGTTTGAAAATGTGGGGTGTGATTGTGATCTGCATGCAGTATACCTGTTCAACACTATATCCTCTTTCAGAGATACTAGGCACCTCAGAGTCCTTTATCCCATTTCCAGCTGGGTGAAAACAGCCACAGCAGAAATCTCAGGCACTGCCTTAGTTCTTAACTGCTATACCTTATTATATTCTTTGTTGATTAGTAGGAAGGTGGTAAAGGTATAGCACTCCATCAAAATATTCATGAATTTGAAAATAAATTGCATGGAGATAAAGGTTCACATGTTTCTAGTTGCTCTTGAAACTTCCCCACCTCTTCCCCCCTGCATATTGCAAACATTTCCCCACTGAATAGAAAATGCTTTCCTTCACTATTCACTGCTGAGTCTGCTGCAGAATTACAGTAGATTCTTTCAACTGTGGATCTTAAAGCAAGGATTACAGGCTGTTAAGTTTTTCAGCAAAATAGAACTTCATTTGCCTTGGCCCAAGATGTTTCAACACATTTATTCATAAGCAGGATGATTGGCATACCAAAGTAGATTCACAGTGTGTATTTGCCCTTCCATTGAGAAGAGATTTGCAGTCTGTCAGTTTAACTGTAGCCGACATTTCAGTCGAGGTTTTAATTTGTTTGTTTGGGATTTTGAATTGCTGTTAGGGGTTATACTCTTGAAAAGCATCCCTCCCCCCAAAAAAACTATTTTTATTCTTGCTCCATAAAGAAGAGTATTCACTTATTCGGTTCAGCAGCCGATGTGGTGTACCTTCCATACTCTTCCCATCAGAAATAGATTCCATCATTTCAAAAAACTATGTTAACACAATTAGAGTCAACCACAATGAAGTCAACTGCGTCTAACATACCGTATTTTTCGCTCTATAGGACGCACTTTTCCTCCTCCAAAAATTAAGGGAAAATGTATGTGCGTCTTACAGGCTCAGCAGTGAATAGTGAAGGAAATGCGAATGCAGGCTCCTTGGCTTCAGCGATAGCAATGCGAAGCCTCCGAAGCACAGAGGGAGCGCTCCCTCCACGCTCCGGAGGCTTCGCGTTGCTTTCGCTGAAGCCTGGAGAATCGTTCTCCAGGCTTCAGGGATAGACTCTCCTGGCTTCAGCAAAAGGAACCTGAAGCCTCCGGAGCGCAGCGGGAGGTCCCGCGGTGCTCCGAAGGCTTTGGGTTGCTTTCGCTGAAGCCAGGAGTGCAAGACTCTCCTGGCTTCAGCAGAGAGGGAGAGCTGTGCAGCGCCCCTTCAGCGAAGTGGGAGGAGAAATTGGAAGGGGCTCCGTTTCTCCTGCCGCTTCGCTGAAGGGGCGCTAGGCAGAGAAGGGGAGATTTTTTTTCCTCTTGTTCTCCCCCCTATAAAACAAGGTGCATCCTATGGTTGGGTACGTCCTATAGAGCGAAAAATACGGTACTTTGACTTGTGAGTCGAGGCCCCGTGCCCTGCTTTATGATGAAATAAGACACATGGACACCAGTATTTTAGGTTAATGGGCTAAAAATGGCCACAACTTTATTGGTTACAGAATGTGAGTAGTATTGGCTTAGGGCACTGGATCTGAACAGACTACATTTGACTCCTGCCCGCTCTACAGGGAGTCACACAACCTGTAGGGGGAGCCTGTTGATGCAAATCAACTGGAAGCTTTCCCCGTGAGTCACCAGAGGGTCGTGCCATGGCCCTAGCCACTACCTGGGCATCAGACAGGAACCATGAACACCAGATTCTTTTAACGGAACACCCATAAAGGGGAGGGGTAGGTGATGGCCACAACCTCCCCTCCAACACGCAACAGTGCCTAACCGCCAAACCTTACAAAGTTGTGACAATTTGCTATGAGGTAGGCAAAAAACCAAATGGCTGGTGCCAATCTGCCAAGTGGGGGGGGGGGGGAAATTCCTACCAGGCCCCTTCAACAGGCGACCAACCGAGGTCCATAGTAAGGTCAGGTGTGGAATGCACGAGAATAGAGGGAAGGAGGGAGATCTATGTGTGCAGGAAACAAACAGGCTGAGCCACAGTCCCACACTCATTTAAGAGCGGCAAACCATGCCCCCCCCCCAGGCTGGCTGTGGGCCTGACACAGGCCAGGGACTCTCTGTGACGCAGTGGGCCATCCACGCCCACTGCGAAGCATGGGAAGCAAGACCCGTTCACAACCTCTCCCCTCGGGGAAGAGGAGAGGCTTTGTTGGCTAAAGTTTGCCTAATTGACTTCAGAAAGAGTGGTTTAACTGTCAGAATCAAAAAAAGGAAGTGTGTTTTTACTTTGGAAACACAAACTGTTGTATGTTACTAAGGGCATTCTTGTTGCGTAATGTAAACTCAGCTGGATCTGGCCTGCCTAAACCACAGGAAGTGGCCCCACAGCTTTATCTCCAGATCTGATTGGGAGATAACATTTTAGAGTGTTCTCTAAGTAGCAAACAGAGTGCTTTATCTCTCAGTTGGATAGAGAGATAAAAGATACCTTTAGAGAGGTGCCTTCTAAGAGTAAATCCCATACACAGCCTTCCTTGTCCTCAGCATCTTCAGTATCCGTATATCTGCCAGACCTCTGAGTCATCACAGAATTGTAGCCCCTCGCTTGCAGGGCACCTGACTGTGGCAAGTCAACTGGGCACATTGAGACTGTTTCCCCCACCCTGGCCAAATTACAGCATAGCGCCTGGTCTTTATTAGTTGCCCAAAGGACTAGTAAAATTCTACCTTCATTGAGAGAGGATGAAGGTATCAGAATATGCCTTAATTTTTCTTTCAAGAACTAATGTTCGCTTTTGAGGCAGCTGTGAAGAGGGCATCCCAAGTCACAAGCCCTTGCATTGTTTCTTTATTCACTGTAAACTGCTGGGGCAGATCTTCAAATTTAGTGAACCACTCAAACCACTCAAAATGACTCTTAAAACTGTATTTCTAAATGACAAGAGGGCCAGAGGAGCAGAAAAATGTTATTAGCACTAAGATTCATCTCCTATTAGAGGCTACTCCTGAAAATGCCTCTCATATGAGTGTGAATGGGAAAGAGCATGAGTTTTCAGCTGGGGTGTGGCGAGAACCTATGTAGAGACAGGACTAATTAAACTATCAGTGAAATAGACCAAATTATTTCAGATAGGCTGAAGTCAGATTTTTATTGTTTTGATTAAATCAAAAATTATGATGGAGGTGCACCCATAATAAATTGAAGAATTAGCATGTAGCATAAGAAAGCTGTCAGGTTCTGGCATATGAATGAGAAGGAATCATCAGAATGCACTACTTCTGGCTTGCCAGTGATGGGGTAGACAACAATGCTATGCTGTTTTAAAAAGGCCAAAGCTTTACTTGGTTGTATAATGTTGTGTGTGTGTGTGTGTGTGTGTGTGAGAGAGAGAGAGAGAGAGAGAGAGAGAGAGAGAGAGAGAGAGCTCTTACCAGTTACCTGCAACTGTGTTGCAGAGCTGAAAAGAGGCACACTCCGCCCCCTGCCAACAGATTGGTTACATAGGACCACAGACAGACCACACCCTTGTATTTCAGGAAGAACATCATGGCAAAGGGAAGACCAAACTAGTCCTATCCATTGTTGCTTGAAGCTCCCATGGAAGGAGCAGCCTTGGCCCAGTATACCTGAAGGAGCGTCTCCACCCCCATTGTTCAGCCCAGACATTGAGGTACATCTCCAAGGGCCTCCTGGTGATTCCCTCACTGTGAGAAGTGATGTTACAGGGAACCAGGCAGAGGGCCTTCTTGGTAGTGGGGCCCGCTCTGTCAAATGCCTGCCCATCATATGTCAAGGAAATAAACAACTATCTGACTTTTAGAAGACATATGAAGGCAGCCCTGTTCAGGGAACTTTTTAATGTCTGATGTTTTATTGCTTTATTATCATCATCATCATCATCACTTATGTTGGGAGCCTCCCAGAGTGGCTGGGGAAAGCCAGCCAGATGGGCAGGGTATAAATAAATTATTATTAATAATAATAATAATAATAAAGCTTGCTTTCCTCTCACCACCTCTCCCCCCATTTTGTGAAGTATTAGAATCTGAACCTGGGCAAGAACTGTCTCAACTTTTAATACTTACAAAATTTAAGAAACTTTGGACAAAATTGCTAAACCTTTTTTTAAAGAAAAAAAACCCTACTGCTACTACTTATTACTATTTTGCTAAATAATTATTCATAATAGGTTGTATCCATTGTTAGTTCTATGCAGAGTAGACCCATTTCAATTAATGGGCATGACTAATCTCAGCCAATGAATTTCAATGGATATACACTGCATAGGACTTACCAGTAGTTGGAGTCATCATGCCAAATAGAAAATCAAGTTGCTATAGTTATATCCATTGTACAATGAAACTGGCAGCTTTAGCTTTAGGTGTGACCTTAGCCTTGTGCAGATTACATATTCAGAGACAAAGAAAGTGTGCCCTTTGGCCTGCCCTCCAACCTTCACATATTAATTCACCCTTGTGACCAACTCAGTACAGCATGCAGACTCAGAAGGCTACATAAACACAGGGAACTGGGATGAATAGTACTGGTGGCACAACCCTGACCCTTCCTTTAGTTGTTTTCTCTGGATGTGTTGTCTGCCCAAGGCTACTGAACCAATGGCATGTGCTGCTGAAGCAAAACAGTGAAGAAGCTTCTAGGATCAACAAAAGCCATGGGATGCAGTTCAAGCAGGCTGAAAGGAACCGTGCTTCACACCTGATGGAGTGGCACATACTTATTTAAATCTTTGTTTTACAGCACCAGTCATGAAAATTCATAGAGGGGAAAAACAATAAAAACAACATTCAGTAAACCAAAACAAATTACATCAATAAATCAGCGAAAGCAACAGTCCCAGTAAACGGCCAATAAAATAAGCACAACTACCCTGAAAGTACCGGTAAAGGTAAAGGTACCCCTGCCCGTACGGGCCAGTCGTGTCCGACTCTAGGGTTGTGCGCTCATCTCACTTAAGAGGCCGGGGGCCAGCACTGTCCGGAGACACTTCCGGGTCACGTGGCCAGCGTGATGAAGCTGCCCTGGCGAGCCAGCACCAGCGCTGCACACGGAAACAGCGTTTACCTTCCCACTATAAAGCGGTACCTATTTATCTACTTGCACTTAGGGGTGCTTTCGAACTGCTAGGTGGGCAGGAGCTGGGACCGAATGGTGGGAGCTCACCCCGCCGCGGGGATTCGAACCGCCGACCATACGATCGGCGAGTCCTAGGCACTGAGGTTTTACCCACAGCGCCACCCCTGACAGTACCGGTAAATAGTGTTAAAAATGAAAGTTCTTCTGAAAAGTGACAGCCTTCAACTGCCAAAAAAAAAAAACTAGCAGGGACAAGACTAAATGAATCTCTTTTGGAGGATAATTCTAGAGCATTGGGGCTGATCCTTGTAGACTCCCCATAAAATGTTGCTAAGTTGATCCCAGAGAACACAAAACAAAGAAGAGGTAAGAAAAACATGCTTGCTTCCTAATGAGGTTTTCACAGCCATAACCACTGCAAGCTGACTCTGAATGTTTATATTGTTTTTATCAATCTGCAATGCCATGGGTACATCCTTGCAATGAGTGTGAAACTAATATGGAGAAGTTACAGATAGGTAGCCGTGTTGGTCTGCCATAGTCAAAACAAAAAAAATTCCTTCCAGTAGCACCTTAAAGACCAACTAAGTTAGTTCTTGGTATGAGCTTTCGTGTGCATGCACACTTCTTCAGATACGGAGAAGAACTTCTTCAGATATGGAGAAGGTTTGGGTGGGAGAAACCTAAGTTAAAATCCTCATCTCTGCCAAATTGCATGTTATAGCAGATCTTGAGCTGTAGCCATATATGGCTGGCCAATGCCATGTTCTTCACTTTTGCATTTCAGTGTAGGTTTGCTTACTTATACTGTTACTACATCATCTCAACATTAATTTACCAGCCTCTCATTGGCAGTAGCCAACAAACTGGAGAACTGGGGCAGGGCAATGCATGATGTGACAATGGGAAGACTTGGGGCAAATGTTGGGTTCATTTGTCCCTGTTTGCTGTAATATGCTCACTGAGATAACTTGGGGCCCAACCCTACATCCCATAGTCATCAAGAAGTAAAAGATGCATCTTAAGTGTTTTAAAAGTGGGTGCGAAGTAAATTGTTTAGTGTGAGTAATTGCACTTATCAATTGGTATTTCCCTAACTAACCTTTGCTTGTTTCTCCTTACATTCATATAGCCATTATTTCCTCGTATTTTTGGCATGCTGCTAGCTGGCTTCTTTTTGTTGTTGTTTGCTTTGGGATTGCAAAAAAGCCTAAGATTCAACAGCACAGGCTTTTCTCACATGCTTTCTTCCCAGATCCATTAACCACTCCCCCAGCACAGTTTGACAAACAGTAATAGGAAATCCAGCTGTGCAGGTGGGAAAGGAGGAAAGACAAAAGAACTCTGGGGAAATGGACAGGAGAAGACATAGTTGTTGAGTCTCTCCCTTAATCAATAAATGTAAAGATATAGCAACAATTTCCAGGTTGTAACTGACAACCCTAGTTACACTTTCTGAACTACAGCTAATTAGGTCTTGGTCCAATAAATCATTTTAAAACATACATTTTTGCACAATGTGTCTCTCTGTTTCATGTCCACATAGTAAATTATTATAGGTATGAAAATGTTACAGGCATTAACATTGAAAGACCTGTTTTCCAGCAATCCTACATGAATTCTATTTACTACCAAGAACAGCCATAACTTGAACACTATCTCTTTAGAGAGACGTACAGCAAGAACCCTTCTATGGGTGTTTAAAATCTAGTCTTTTTAAACCTGTGAGATAATATGAATGCTGCATAGGTGATAACATCCGCAGGCAGGCAGAAATAAGATAATAAAAAATATTTTTTTCTGTCTGGGTTCTGAATGCTGGCAGGTCATACTTTTGACTCAAAGCACATACGCTTCTGGAACTGAGCAAGACAGAGAGATAAAGTTAAAACGAACACACATCTCTGTCAAGCTGAAAAGACAAAATGTTCATAATAGAAGCCACTCTAAAGCTATTTTGTTTCTGACGTATTAGTGGAAAAGGCATTAATACAATGCCTTTTCCACTTAAAAGATTTGCAATGTATTTTTTTTCCTTTTTAAAACCCTGTTATTAATAAATTGAAGTTGCTTATCAGACCATTTCTAACAGCTAGAAGAAAGTGAAATCTTGAGAAAAGCCAGTTTAGCTGATAACCATATTTTATACTTTATTTTAAATCTGAAGGTTTTTAGGGTTGAGAGCTGTTTTTCTGCCACCAAGTACTAAGTATAGATTTGGTGGTGGTGGTGGTTTTTTACCTTTTCACTTCAAAATGATCTGATTTGTATATTGAATATTATATGAACTTGTGCAAGAGGGTTGTGCAGTATTTCTGCTGAGAAGTTCTGGGTGAAATGACTGGTGGGTTGAGTGTGGCAATTAATACCTCACATTTGCGTTTGCTATATCTTAACATAACCTAAGCCCAACTTATGTTGTCTGTTGGTCTTTTGGTCTAAAAGCCCAATAGGGAATGCAATCCAGGCTGTTAGAGTATTTGGCAGGCTTCTATGTGATACAAAAGTTAAAACAACGATATATTTGTAGATGATCAATTCAGACTCACATCATAAAACTAGCACCTGCTATGCAAATTGTTCCCCTTGGGAAGTTGGCGCTCTTATTTTTCCTCTTCCATAGCCAGTCCCCATTCAGCAACATTTCCCTCGCAGTTTCAACTATAGAGCATGCCATAATAATATCCATCCTTGATTATTCTTTGGCATCTACGGAGCCGCATTAGCAATCACATTGATGGATTAAGTGGAACACATGAATGAAGAAGCAGACAATATTAACTAATTGCAGTTGTTGAGTAGATGGGAAAGAGATGGATGTGGCGTGGTAGGACTCAATCGATCATCAGCTTGAAGGAACAAGTAGAAGGTTATGACCCCTCATAGTTGGACTTTTTGAAACAAAAGCAATGTTGAACAGCTCAGGGACTAAATGCATCTTTCAACTGGTTTCTAGTTTTAGGGCTCTTCCAGACAAGTTGCTCATTGAGCAATCATTCTGCTTTGGTTGCTTAGAGGCAATATGACATTGCTGTCATCCCACACTTTCCTGTTCATTTTCTGTCACTTTTCTTACCACAGAAATGTTGTTGTATGCAAGAGGGCCAGATTTGCTTTAATTGCACAACTGAAATTTGCTGGCAGAGTACTGAATATCATCTACAAAATAGTATAGTCCGAAAGTAGCCTTAGACTATGTTTGGAAGTTAGCACTTTCACAGCATGCATTCAACCAAATAGCAACAAACATGTTGCTTTAAAAAAAACAAAAACCATGCAAAGCATGACACTGCTCAGTAGCCATCTAACCAGGGCATTTCGTTAGAGTAGAAGATGAGCTTGAATGCCACCTTTTGAAAAGTTAATTAGCAACTTAATAATCTGCAACCACAGCAACTATTTTTTTAAAAACCAACCCATAAGATGGAGTTGTTGACTTCTTCTAGCAAGATTCTGTACAGAAAAACATATGTGCAAGTTACACAAGGGGACTGTGTGTGGGTTGCACATATGGCTTGCAAACTTTTCTCCCCCTTAATGCTCCTGCTCCTGTGATCTCGGGTCCCTGGTAGTCACAGCTTCTTGTGCTTTTGCCTCCTAGCTATGATTATATGGCATCATTTTTAAGATACTTAAATTTTTGCAGGCATTCTTTCGTGCAAAGATGTAGACATATTGCAATATTTGGGTAGCATCACTGTGAGCTTTATGAATTTGGACCCACCCGATTTCACAAATCATTTGCATAAATTTTAATATGTATACCTCACCCTTTTTGGTTCAATCCAGAGTATTTTACTATTCACCTATCTTAATTAATGAGGAGTTAGTTTGTTAAGGAAAGTGAATGCATTCTAGAAGATTAACACTGCCATATACTGACAGAACTGGTTTTTGATACCAAGGCTTTGATTGCAGGCTTCTATCTCTCTCTCTTTTTGGTTGGCTTTTTTATTTTATGATATCGTGATGGGGTTGCTTCTGTAGATGCAAGCTTCCTAATAGTGCTATTTATCACTGTGACAAAGGCTCAAGCAGAAGAAAGCTTTAACTGAATGAAAGAATAGCATTTTTATTATTTTAGCAGCTGAATGTGATATTACAACAGAGTTTGAATTGTGCAGCAAATTGCAAACTGAGGCAAAATTGTTTTAAAGAGCATCCATATGTGTTTTCTAAACCATGATAAAGGCATTCGGTGATGTTTTAAAATGTTTTTCTTGTCTCGGCTAAACTGCTCTGATGTGCTTTCATATTAGGGCAAAGCAGTGGGATTGCTATTTCTTCCAAATGCTTGGGGTAGAATTTATATATTGTTATGAAATCTAGAAAGCCAATATCACATGGAGCTACTTCACACATGATATTTACAGTACCTCAATCATGGTTAAAGGGGTGGGCCATTAGACCTTGGGAGGCCCTCTGTCCTTACTAGAGCAAATTCCCTCCACATGCCCTCCTAGCCTTACTCTTGATTAGGTGTAATGTTAGCCAGGATTCAGGTTCATTATTTTTATTCTTTAACACAAAAACAAAGGGCTGATTTTTTACAAAAGGGTATGAAACATACAAATGGACCTTGGATGGGCATGTCGTAAAACAAGTTAGTAATTGAAAATACTTGAGAGTTACTTTTCAGTCCATTCTATCCAGGTCACTTTGAATTCAAAATATTGCATTGAGTGCATGGACTATTCCAGTGGCATTGTTGAGGTTCTGCTGTGCAAAGGATGGTGAGCATATACCTTTAGTTTGAAGGTGCCCCCAAAACAAAGGAATTACCAAAATTATGTACATAATCCAGGTGTGCATATTAGGAATGAATGAATGAATGAATCAATCAATCAATCAATCAATCAGTCAATCAATCGCAAGAGAGGAGAGGACACAAACTATTTTTTTGAGATCTTTGGTGCCCCAGCAGTATAGGCTTTGTCTATATTCATCCTCAACAGATTATGACTACCTATCCCTGGCTTTTTTTTTGATAGCTCAACTTGCTCCTGGATTCAGCAACAAAGTCAACACCATCTTCTGTCACTTGGGTTAGAAAAAGCAACCAGCTACATTAAAGGGGCTTCTAGATCATAACTTGCAAAATTTGTCAAGTCTGACATATTGGGGGTGTTTTTTTCCACCACTGTCCTTTTGTCTAGAACCTAAAAGAGATCATTGATTTGCTAGGTATTTAGCAATTTTGAATATCCCTAGGTAACAGAAGAACATTTCCATGTGCTGGTTCAGTTCTTTGCTATCAGCATTTAGGGTCAATTTGCCAGGCTGCCCTTGGCACTTGACAGTTTGTCCCTTGCAAAAACAGCTCAATTGAAACAATAGCTCATGTCCTCCTATACTGTAACTTTTATAGAAAGATACCAATCTGAGCTAAAGATTTTAGAAGGAATGACTATAGCAGGCACCAAATTGCCAATAGACATTATTTCTATTTATAACTCTTTCTGATTATTCATGGAGTTTCTTATACTCTCATGTTAAAAGGTGCATGCATGTATTGTCTTGATAACTGTATGTACTGTATTTGATGTTATGATTTGTAGACCAGATATACTGAAAGCGATCATAGAAAAGCACAACCTAAAACAATATAACATTTAGTAACCTTAATAATACTTAACTAGCAAAACTATGCAAAATATAAATGAATCTTTAAAATAGAGTTGGCGTTACCCTTGACAATTATTTAAAAGGCTTCTATCAGGAATGCCAGTCCTATTTTTAAGGAGTTTATATTTAATTTTTAGATATAAATATAATATTTTTAAACAGACATTTATATGGCACTTTGTTCATTGAATGCCCTTTAAATTTAATTTCATAAATCATGCAGTGGTTGATTTTTCTTATTTCTCTTGGGCAGGAAGCCAGCTTCAGATCAATGGTTTCAAATCCTGGGTATTGCTAAATTCTGCTTGGCACCAAGACATTGTAGATATGTTTGTATGCTAAGAAGGGATACAATTTTTTTTAGTTGACTATGATAATTTGATGGACTGTAACATAGCAAATGTACAAAACTACTCAAACAGAGGAATCTTAGTATTGTGCAACTGCAACAGATTGGAGGGTGGGCACAATGTCAGTGGACATTGGACTACCAAGTGTCAAATTTTATTTTATCCATGGTGTCATTCACTCCTGTATGAAAAAGGAGGCCATAGTTCTCATACCATTGGTGATTCAGGGGTAGCAGAGGCTTTCAATATCACAATATAGAATCTAAAATCCAACAAGTTAAAAAAGACCCTAGATCTGAAACCCCATAATATAACAGTTAAAGTACTGAAGAGAAGAAGTGAGAACATCAATGACACAGTCAAGATAGCCATTCATTTTTGAAGTTTCAGATATCCAGAGTGGTACATTGCAGGCTTTTCAATAGCTTTAGAAACGTTCATAATCTAAAAATGGGCACATTGCAAAGCACAAGGAAATGTGAACATTGTAGTAGACAAAGTCATAGGAGTGACCTCAGCTGTGCATTGCCCCATTTTAGAATATTTCCTATGAGATTAAAAAATAAAATCAGCTTAACAATATATTCCTTAAATAGCAGGCCACTGGAAACAGAAATATAAAATCATAGTATCTAGCTCACTCATCAACTGAATGAGCTTCTTCGTACATACCAACTTTAATATTAAGCTAGTTGTCAACATTGGTTATACTGAATGGGGTTTTCTTCTTGTTACTTTTCATTTTAGAAGGATCCCTAAAATAGTTTAAAAGCATATAAAGCTACATTGTAAGGCTGTCCTCCTAGCTGAGTATTAGCAGCCCTGACTGGCAACTGCAATCCAGGGTGTCAGGCAAGAGTCTTTTCTCCCCCTACCTGATGATGCCAGAATTCAAATATGGTGCTTTCTGCATGCATGTGCTCGAATAACATGTTAGGGAGAATGCTAGACAAAAAATGCTTCCACTTAAAATTGTAGCTCTCTATGTATAATCTGTTTGGGACGCGGGTGGCGCTGTGGGTTAAACCACAGAGCCTAGGACTTGCCAATCAGAAGGTTGGTGGTTCGAATCCCCGTGACGGGGTGAGCTCCCATTGCTCGGTCCCTGCTCCTGCCAACCTAGCAGTTCAAAAGCATGTCAAAGTGCAAGTAGATAAATAGGTACCGCTCTGGCGGGAAGGTAAACGGCATTTCCGTGCGCTGCTCTGGTTCACCAGAAGCGGCTTAGTCATGCTGGCCACATGACCCGGAAGCTGTACGCCGGCTCCCCCGGCCAGTAAAGCTAGATGAGTGCCGCAGCCCCAGAGTCAGTCACGACTGGACCTAATGGTCAGGGGGTCCCTTTACCTTTACCTATGCATAATCTTAGCTTCACTTTCCCATTCAATACATCCATCTCTTATCTAAAACATATAAAATACATTCTGGATATCCCTATCATCCACATTTCTATTACTGTATCTTAAATAATTATTTTTGTTGTTGTTGTTGCTGCTGGTGCTGGTGCTGCTGGTGCTTTTTTGTTATTATATGCTGTTTTTATGCTATTGCTAGTTTTCATGTTATTTCTGTCTCCTACAGCTTTTATTGTTTTTCTCGTACAACCAATAACAATAATCATTTTGTTATATAACTACTGGAAATAAACAATATTGCTTTGCCAGCAATTACAAATTCACTCTTTAGCTGGCCCTGAAATGTGCTTAGGCAGAATTAGATCCAAAAGGATTCCATGCACAAAATTTAGATTGTTTTCAGGCTTAGATTTGGCAGAGACTTGTCTTAGTTGTCTATCACATTCACACAGACCCCCGCCTTCTCTTCCAGCCTTCGGCAAAAGAAAGGAAACCTTCCCCAGAGGCACTGGAATGGACCAGCTAATTTAGTAAAATGCAAGCCATGCCCTCTGATGCATGCCAGTGCAGTTTGTGGCTCCGATGGACATACTTACACAACAAAGGTAATGACAAAAGCGTTTCTGCCGTAATTCGGGCATTTGCAAAAGTACCATTTAGGAATGTGAGCTTTCAAACCCAAGCCGTTTAATGAAACATGTAAGACTGTGAGTAAGGAAGGCTGTTACCCTGATGCTCCTCATGTCAACTGAAAGTGCCAGTAGTTCAAGAGAGTTCCTCTACACCCCAGACTGGAAAGTGAAAGGGGGTCCACATTTAGAAGCAGTTTTTCATGGTATTGTAAGATTGCCAGATTAGATGCCAAACTTCCTGCACAATGGAAATAACGTGGATCTTGTGTTTAGAGTGTGCAGAAAAAGCAGTAACAATTGATTGAAGACACCTGTTATGTGAATCTGTGGCTTTATGTTTCCTTATATTTCCTTTTCTTTATGGTGTAGCATAACACATTAAAATGAACGATGTGCACTGCATTTATATCACTCAATGCATGGTTGTTAGAGAGTAAAAACCTTGGTGGGAAGTGTAACATTTGACTTTATAGTGAAAATATAATTCACTTGGTGTGCTGCATAGGTCATATATATTCTAAACCAGTACACCAAAGGCATAGCTAAAACACTAAAGGATTTCCACATCTGAGAGCAGATAATGCAGTCAGTGGATATTTTTCATTGGCCTGATTATTAATGCCTTAGGTGTTGATTTGGTAAAAAATACAAAACACCTCCTTAGTCATGTTTAATTCAAGTGTTGATACTTCACTTTTTAAGTGGAATTAAGATTTTCATGTTTTGTTCTTTGCGGTGTACTATGTTGGATTAATCATTTATTCATACATTCATTGCTATAGACATATAATATACACTATTCACAAAGGTTTTGCTTGGATATGATACTTTATGGTAACAAGTCTGAAAACATAAACATAAAGAAGAAAAGATAAAATGCATCAATATATACCATCTAAAAAGTGCCCCAAAGGGCTGTAACTGTGGTGACCTAACTCACTTTAATGTATATTTAGCTCCTACGTTGTATTAGCAAGTATCCAGGTGATAGAAATTGCATGATCCATGCACCAAAGATTTATCATCTATATCAAGATAGCAAAGTTTGGCTTCAATTGTGTAAAGGAGATGCCGTAACAGAATCAAGCGGATGCAGTAGGTGAGGGTGTGAGAAGAAATGTGGGTTAGAATGAATATATAGTGATCTTGAGTGGTGGCATAGAGAAAGGAAGACAAATTGCAGGAGAAGAATTGTTCCAGGCACAGGAAACAACAGGTTAGAAGGTATGGAGACAAACCAGATGAGTGGTTGCAGAAAGGAAGGAGCATGAAGTTATAAAGGGCCATGAAAAGAGAAATCTGATGCCAATTCACTCATGCATGTTGAGATCCTCATATGGGAACTGTACACACACACACACACACACACACACACACACACACAACCCATACGCAATTCTATGTATGAGAGAGGGGGGCGCAATATGAATGCATTTGCTTCTGAATATTCTTAATTTGAATCAGGGCCAGAGAGGAGCAGAGCTAGGGGGGAGGACCTAGTTTTTGAATTAAATGTGGAACATGACAACTTGTGGAACATGACAAAGAGGCAATGTGACAATTGTGGAGAAGTTGAGTTATCCATAGTGATAAGACAGACTAATTTTGCCAAGATATGCTCAATCAAGCACCAGAGGGCAAGGTGTATATTGGGAAGTTCCATTAGCTGAGCTAGCACTTGGCTGTCCATCTAGGTTAGATGGCAAAATATCATCTGTGAACTGTGTAATCCCATAGTAACAATGAATTATTGCACTTGAATATGTGTTGTACATTTAAGGGAGCACTCATAGCTTGGTGATATAGCACACTCTTTTTATAGCTTCAGTTCCTAATATCCTCAGGGCCGGATTAAACCCTGTGGAGGCCCCTGGGCAGTCGAAATCTCGGGGAGGGGGCTTGCAAATTATATCTAAATACTTTTTGTAATTTTCTTTCAAGAGCAAATAAATATTATTTTGATCCATTGTTGAAGGGCCCCTAATAGGCTTGGGGCCCATAGGCCAGTGCCTACTCTGCCTATTTGGTGACCTAGCAATGAATATTCCCAGCCAAAAGTATGTCCAGTATCAGGACTGGAAAATATCTTTTCCAGCAAACCAGGAGAGTTTCTGTCTGTCTGGGGAGGCTGTAGTGAGCTCAATGGACCATTGGTGTGAGTAAGACAGCTCCATATGAACCAGCACTTGCTTTCATATGGCACTTATGTATGCACCAACTAGATTCTCTGTTACTGATTCCTTTAAGTCTTCTTTCAAAAATACATTTCCATTCTCTTGTGATTATCTTGCTCTTCCATGCTCTTCTTAGCCACTTAGAATATGCTCAGATAAAACAAAATGGGATTGACTTGATAAATCCATGGTAAATGCCTTTTATTGTATATTCAGTCAATCTGTTCCACTGGCTTATCGTGCTTTTACTGCATGATTTAGGCTGAGCCCCAGATCTTTCAGAAGCCCCTTTGATTATTTATCACTACATCCAAATACTTTTTTGATCCAGAGCCATTGATATTGTTAGTTCACTAACCTTCTCTGGCTCAGTTTTGATTCTGCTAGTTATAATGAAGACGTCTAATGCCTCCTGCTGTTGCCTATAGCTGTCTGGGAAAGGCAGGCTCTTCCACCCCTCAGTCCACTTTGAAAGAGATCTAGGTAAAATCTGTGTGTGGATGGGAGGTCAGCATCTCACCCATTGGCATCATTTCCTCCTTACCTCCTATATTAGGTACATAGACTTGACAAGGTACATGTGCAATTATACCCAGGAGGCTTGCAAGGTAGAGATTTCAGAGGGTATAGATTTTCCATGCACCTTGTACATAAGGTAAAGGTAAAGGTACCCCTGCCCGTACGGGCCAGTCTTGACAGACTCTGGGGTTGTGCGCCCATCTCACTCAAGAGGCCAGGGGCCAGCGCTGTCCGGAGACACTTCCGGGTCACGTGGCCAGCGTGACATCGCTGCTCTGGCGAGCCAGAGCTGCACACGGAAACGCCGTTTACCTTCCCGCTGGTAAGCGGTCCCTATTTATCTACTTGCACCCGGAGGTGCTTTCGAACTGCTAGGTTGGCAGGCGCTGGGACCGAGCAGCGGGAGCGCACCCCGCCGCAGGGATTCGAACCGCCGACCTTTCGATCGGCAAGTCCTAGGCGCTGAGGCTTTAACCCACAGCGCCACCTGTGTCCCCACCTTGTACATACATATGCTCTATTTGAAGAAACATGTGGAAGGTGGGGTCAAGAAGAAATAATTGGTGATTGGTGATTAGTAATACCACCACACCCATCTGATTAGGTTGCCCCAGCTATCTCTCAACTCCCCACATATTCATTCTACTGCGTTTTTATCTGTATAGGACTTAAGTCTTTTAATAATGTGTTTAAAGAATAATGTCCTATAATTCCCATTTCAGTGGTTTGTGGTCCCCACAAGGATTGTAAGAAAACTTATTTTGACACCAGTTTCTGGAAAATGCAGCAAGGATGACTGTTTATTTTCCCCCAGTAGTGTACTATACTCCTTCCCATATGCTGGGCAATTATAGTTTCATTGGCTTTCATTTTAATCAAGTCCAGAATTCTTCTGCTATTGTTTTTTTTTTCCCTCCTTCTGTTGCATGCGTCTAGCAGGTTTGCTTGAAAATTTGGATTGAAGTTTCTGCAGGTGACAGTTATAATGAATAGCAATTTCTCAAAGGATATGTCAGTCACAGCTACCAAACACAGACTTCTTTTGACCTTTATCCTACAAGGAAGTGGTCCATTGTCAGAGTGCTTTCTTGTAATAGTACTTTGTTGCAAATGATGCAAAACAAACGTGTATCAGGTTTCACAGCTTGACTTGGGTAACATTAAAAATCTCTGACTCCAGTTTTTTGTTTCTTTCAATATAAACTTTTCATCACTCACCCAAAATAAGTAGTATTTTTGTGCAGTACTTCTCTTGAAACCAGTTCTGTCACATGTTTATTAGTAAATCATAACAAAGTCTTAGATTCTCCAAAAAAAATGAGCTAAAAGTCAGAATAGAATAAGAAAATTTATAAGAAATAATAATGCATACAAAAGACTTCGCGGTTTGCTTGTTCGGAGATTTCTAAACCACCTCTGAGGGTGCGTTGCCCTCCCAAGGCACTGTACAACATTCTGCCACAAAAATATATGATATAAAACCATCTGAATAAAGCAATGTTTCAGCCGCGTTGTTTAAAACATGATACTACATAAAAACCATTGTTCCATTCCAAGTGACAGCTCAGCAGTATAAGGCAAAAGTTTATGTTCAGGTAAGCCGAACAAAGTAAGGAATAGTAGGGCAAGGCTATTCACTGGCACCCCGGTGTCAAAATTCTATCTGATCCAGAACTCACAATTGCCCCAAGGCAACTTGAAGTGCCTCATATCATTGATGTCTCACTTGGGCTTTGCATAATACCTACATCCACATGTTGCAGCCTGTCTTGATCCCTAATTCTTCTCATATTCCACTGCATTTCTATAGTAAAATTTCTAAATTTTGTAAATATGCAGATATATGGGGATGAGAATGTTATATCTACCACCACCTCAAGTAGGAGGGAAATCTTTTGAAGTAAAATGCCTGCTTACACTCACAGAGGATTCCCTCACAATTTAAAACCCAGTTTTCCAGTGTTCTAAATGTGTGTGGAGCCTCCATATGCGCAGCAGGTTCTCTGCATCAGAAAATGACCCTCCAACTCATGGAGAGTGATCCGAAGAGTGACAGAGAGGTGGAGCATGTCCCCATGGTGTTTACTGAACTCATTCAAAGGATGTCTGAAGTGTGCTCATGTGTCTCAGAGATTCTGTGCAACAGACAAACTCCAGCACTCTTCCCAGACACAGAGCGGCAGCAGAGGGTGATGAATTGTCCTGGACTTCATACTGAATTTCAGAGACCTGTCCCATGATCCTACCCCATAGGGCAGGCCAGGGTTCTTGCAACCACAACATTTGATTAGCAACCAATGATCTCTGTACATACATTTTGGTCATTGCACAGTTTTTCCATTTTCTGGGTGCATAATTTTAGTTATATGGAAACCTTAGTACGCTATAGAAGCCAACTTCTACCCTTTGCTGTTTGAAAATTTCTGTTTGCAATGAGTAAATGGTTTACCAGGGCCATTCTCTAAGGAGAAATGTAAAACTGACAAGTGTAATGCAGGATTCCCCCCCACTCTAATGTTACCCACATGGTTCTCAGCAGTGCCAGCTTTTATGGGCTTGGCATTTATTTCAGCTGTTTGACTTCACACAAGGTTTCATTTCCCAGGCAGTCTAAATTGTTTCAAGCAACTGCTGTGAAACTAAAGGTCAAGATTTAATGTCCTAGCAAATAAAATGTTGATGATTGTAAGTAATTATCAGGAAATTCTAATGCCTGCCCAAAATTTCAGGGAATGTTCTAGGCTTCAGCAAGCAAATGCCTTAATGAGCTTTACAAAATTCAGAACAGCAAAAGTGGCATTTATGGATTATCATTGTTTTGAAATGTAACACAGAAGACACAATGCATCTGACATAATAGAGATAACACTGTCGTATCATATAGCTTCCATGTGTATCTAGAGTGGAGAAAATTAGTTGTCCTCCAGGGGCCAAACTTATCAGAAGAGCTAAGAATTGGTGTCCCTATCTTGGAACATGATTTGCAGGATCCCCTTTGTTGTGTATTTGTTAGTCCCCACAGCCCAGGAATATAATGTCAGAATGCATAAATATCCACAAGTATAAAGGATTTATCCAAAACAAAGTTAACACAAACAAAAATCAGAAGGAAGACACCATGGGACATGCCCGCACCATGCATCTCAAGGGTACGGTTTCAGCATTACATTTATTGCTTCTATCTGAACTAGTCAATTATTTCCCGTAAAAGTGCTGTAAACCCCAGTATTCCCCAAACATCATTTTTGGTGGAATCAGACTCAGTTTTAAATCTAAGCACTACTTATTCTTTGAGGGACAATAAAACTTGTGTGGTCCTTTTAAACTGGAATGCCAGTACATTACATGATGGAGTGGGTTTATGATAACCAAAGCCACTGTCAGATGAATATCAGCTCTTCGGTTGTTTTGGCTGTCCACAGCAGGGCAACCTTTTATAACAAATGGCCACAGTGTTTCTGTTTTCAAGCGCTCCCGTGGCTCCTACTGTGCTGTCAAAATTATTGCACAGACTGCAATCACACAACAAGCCACCACGGAGACTCTTTCCAGTTTCAGCAAAGGTTGAATCTCACCAGCTGCAGTTCTGCTGAAAGTTGTTGGCCAGAGGGGACAGTGATATTTGTGAATTACTGTGTTTGTCCTTGTTCAAACACATAGTACCTGGGCAGCTGCATGTAACCCAATTGTCAATAATGACGGCTGCGTCCCAGCACTTTCCCATTCGTCATTCTCTGGTAATGATGGATGGCGATGTTTGTACCATATTTTGTTGCTGTTGGTTGTTGCAGATTAACACCAGTAATAACATTTTGGCTTGCGGTTCACTCACTGGCAATCCAGCTTTTGTATCTGAAAATTGGATTTTGGATGCTTTCTGTCATGAAGCTGTAGAGCACACAGGTTGAGTACATAATAGCAAAACAAAACAAAATTCTGGTGCCAGAGACTGACTTTATTTTGTACAATAATTATTATTTCAGAACATTGATGATAATTTTATAGAATTCTCCACATTGAAAGTCTGGCATAAGTGTTAATTACAGTCTCACAGAAATCTGGACCTTGATATGCTACTCACAATAACAGTAGCAAGTCCTCCAAACCAGTGGTGGTACCAGAGGGGGCGGAAATGATGGCTGCTCCCTGTGGTTATTTGAAGAACACTCACATTTCACATATAAATTGTAACTGGATCATAAACTTGAAATTAAAAATAAGGCTGCCATTCTAAGCATGCTAAATCCACTTAAGTAAACAAGGCATATTTCACATTGGGGCAAAGTTTGTTCCATTTGGTTACCTTTTAACCCCCCACCCCCCACCCCCGTCCTTTCTGGTGACACCATTCTCAATACTGTACCACAGTGTGGATATCCAGTTCATTTGGATAATAAGGCACTGAGACTCTGCACTGAATGGAAACAACGTCTATTAATGATAATGGCAGTAAAATGGAATTGCCAACTCAATATAGCATTTGCCTGGAACAGCAGGAGATCCAGGGAAAGAGAATTTAGCATACATTCCTGCTGTGTATTGTATGATTCTCAAATCACATCCCATAATGCTTGAGCTGGCAGTGTTCTAAATTCTAGAGGAGGGGAAAATTGAGAACTGCAAAATATTCCTGGATTATCTCCATTTCCTGGACTTTGTGACAATATTGGGTGTACATCTTGGATATAGCCTCTTTACTAAATTAATTTCAAGACGCTTTTATAGTTAAATGACACATTGTGGTTGTAGAGTTCACTTTAAAGAAAGTAATCTAAAAGATAAAAAATGTAACACAATGCAGTTTGTATTTTGTAGCTCTTTCCAAACTACAACTTCTCCAGTACCCTTACAAACTTATGGCTATTCTTTAAAGAACACATTCCTCAAAAACAAAACAAAAAAACCCATAAACATCTGTTGGCAGCAGTTCTATTCCATTCAGTGGAACCTACCCACCTATATCTGATATTACATTCAAAATTCATATTCTTGTACTTCTAAACAGACAGTGCACTGATTGTCAATTTGAATATACCCAGGATCATATTCCTATACATCTTTGAATTGTCAAGTTCTTAGTACACCGAAATCATAATTAAATTAATTAGACACTGGGGAAAGGCTGGGTGGCTTATTACTTCTCAGCTTGTCCTTGAACACATTTTTGTGGAAACGAAGACCTGGGCAAATGATATTAAAACTAGTGATGGTGAACATATGGAGTGTGAGACCGGGGCTGTGCCTTCTGGCCCTTCTCCGAATCTCATGGTGTGGATCTTCTTTATGGACCGAATACACAAGTTGTATCCTGTCACCTGCCCAGGGCTGATGCTTCAATGGAGCTTGTTTTTAAGGAATTGGATTTAGGTTCAAAGCCTTTCCCTGCTTGTTGAAAGAATCATAAACCACACAACTGATGTTCAGGTAGAACTTTATCTTGTTCTCTGGCATCACACCAAGTACCAATTCATAGCATTTCCATCATACTCTTCACAAATGAATTACGCCAGCAAATATTCCAGGCCTCTAAAAGGAATATGTAAGCAATTAGTTAGCACTTTTTCCTGAGCAACACATTAAGCAGAATAACTGCGTAGCTGCCACTTTTACAGGATGTGTAATTAAGCTAGTTAATAAAGCAATTACCTGAACATGACGACGACTGTTCTTCACTAATCAGAAAATGAAAATAAGGGTAATCTTAAATTACCAAATACTTCCTCAGTGACTAACAGCCCTTTCAGTGATTGGAAGGTACACATAGGTATAATTATTGTGCCTCCAAGTATGTACATTGTTGTTGGGCAAATTTAATTAAATGATTGTAAACAAATTAATCCAATTATCAAGCCTCTTGTTTGAAAATAGGAACAAAAAGTGCCTACTGTTGTCATAGCACTCACTAATTCGGCAAGAAAAATGGGAGGCAAGCAGTGTTTCCAGAAATTTGGGAGGGGAGAAGATGCAGTATTTGATGCCTTAGTGAACCAGTGAATTTCTCTTTGCTTTATTGTATTCACCAATGGTCACCTCTACATTGTCACTGTTTTGTGAGTGAGAGGGATTTAGTCACATACCAGACATTTAGGTTTTCACAGTTAAGTGGCTTAGAGTGTTTCTGGTGTTCTAGCACAACAAATCCACTTTTTTAGAAAAAGACTTGTGGTAAAGAAAGTGACAGGAAATGAACTAAAAAGTGTGGAATAACTATTGATGGAAGAGAAGTCACATAACCTCCAAGCAAACAGATCAAATGGAATGTTCAATAAAGAGGTTATCAGGACAAGCTATGCGTCTGCATATGTGACTCACTAACAATGGAGAACCTGCTTAGTCCCTGATAGGCATTAATAGCCAGAATCAAAGGAAGATTGTGCTCCTGTATTTTTAATGGCACGTAGAAGAGGGGAATTCCAGTAGTTGCAGCTTTGCTAGCCCCAGGGGTGGATTTAGGGCTGTATGAACAGTGCACACGCACTGGGAACTGTCTCAAAGCCAGATAAGTGACTCACTGGGCTTTGAGAAGGAGGCGTGAGGCTCTCACAGGGTCCTAGAGTCCTCCTCCTTCCAAAAGCCAAGTTAGTGTTTTCATGCCTTTGGGAAGGCAGCACAAGGATGGGGGGAGTGCGCCACTGCTTACCCAGCATGGCAGATGCATTTAGTACCTGTAGCAGTTTAGTGTTAGACAACTATTTGTATCTCTTTCTGCCAAAGTCACAACAGCCAAGTAAAGCTGCTTCTGTTCCTAGACTGTACAAAAACCACACCTATAAAGCAGACCTGAGAAGCAATGAACTGGTAGAATGCTCATACAGTGGTACCTCAGGTTACGAACTTAATTCGTTCCGGAGGTCTGTTCTTAACCCAAAACCGTTCTTAACCTGAGGCGCGCTTTCGCTAGTGGGGCCTCCTGCTGCCGCTGCCGCCGCCGCACAATTTCTATTCTCATCCTCGGGCAAAGTTCTCAACCCAAGGTACTACTTCTGGGTTAGCGGAATTTGTAACCTGAAGTGTTTGTAACCCAAAGCATTTGTAACCTGAGGTGCCACTGTATTTATTAATTATAATAGAAGATCTTCAACCTGATTAGGCAAATTCAGAAAGCATGGGCAGGTGAGGTTCTGTGGAAATCTGGTAGGTGTCCTGCTCTGGCTCTAAAACACACAAGCAGAAGCTCTTTCTTATAAGGAAGGAAGGAATATTTACTCAGGCAGGTAACAGTGCAGCTTAGCAAAGACACATTGCTCAGGAATCATGGTTTAGGAGCTCAGGAGCAGGGCAAGAAGTTCTGAACTGGGAGAAAATGACAAAAAAAATCCTGACAAGTTTCCACACTCCATCTGCCAAGCTTTTAATGATGAGTGCTCAGTCACCTTGTGGGAATATCAGGATTGCTAAGATGTACACATGCTCATAAACCTCAACCTTTACTGGCTGGAGCAACACAACGGTACGTAAGGGGTGTGACTACATCCACAGAACTTTTCTCAAGTTAGTTGCAACCCACCACCAGTGTGGATGGGAAAAACCACACTCACTCCCTAATAACAGTGACATGTGACCAAAGGTGCAGCAGTCAGTCAGTTTCAGGTTAAAAACATCAAAGAGCAACTGTACCACTATAGAAGAAGTACAGAAAGACCTAAGTCTTCCTAAGTCCCTCAATGACACCAAGCTTTTTCCCTAAACATGATGTGCCTGCGTTTTTATTCTCTCCGCTCAGAACCCCCTATCCAATCACAAGGTTCTTGGAATTCCGATACCTCATGGGACTATAACTAAGGACCAATAAGTTTAAATGGAATGGCCACTGAATGATCTATCACACTTTGCCCTTTTTGGTTTCTACTGACCTCTATCAAAATTGAGTTCCATAACTGTTCTAATGGAAAATCTGAAAAGATTCAGCCTCCTCTTTAGTAATTGTATCAGCCTAGCTGTTTCTTGCCAAACTGGCAACTGAAGAACCCCTATACAACATATCTCCTTTATTGAGGTAACTTATATGCTAACCAGTTTTTATATCATAATATTGTAACATTGACTTTTCTGCTCAACATGTCACAGCATTCCACTTCACTAGGCATAGGGAATAAAATTTTCAGTTTAATGTTTATTCCTGATGGATCTCCACAATGGGTTTAAGGTGGATCTATTAGATCTAAGAGTCCATGAAAGTAAGCGGAACTTCATTATCTTAAAATATCCCAAATATAAGACCATTTGCCAGTTCAAATGCTTATTGTTTGTAGCAAACCTGCTTTATTTCCTCTTTGCATGCTTAGTATTTGTTTGCTTTAGTATGTAATAAAGATTTAAATTGCCCTTTTCTGAGGTCCCAGATGTCGTTCTGATTTTGTTGTTAAGATTGGCGTTAAGGTTGAAATTGCCCAATATTTGAGATCAAGCTTGATCAAGGTAGCTGAAACTAAAGAGGAATCTCACTGGGATGATTAAGTCATGCTAGGCTTCCTTCTGTCAACTCTAGTTGCTCCTGTCTTAATGTAATAATCTAGTGTATGCTTCACATGTCATCCCCCTTCTCTTCAGCTTTCCTGGGCGGCTGATTCACAAAGATCAAAGACAGAGCACACTATTAATCCATTGAAAGATGGTTGAGGAAGTGCTGACACAGACAATAATAAACTATGCATTGTAATGTTTGACACTGTAAACAAACATCACCATCATCAGTGTAGCTGCTATAGCTTCCAAATAAATCTTGCAGCATTCCTTCAAACTGTTTTTCACATCTGGATTATCCTGCTTATGTAGCATGATGAGTGTTAATGGCACTCAGTAACCCAAATTCTCATTTGAATTGGACCAAATTATTGCTTTTGTTGTAATTGGAGCAGCTCTATCCCCCCTTTAGCATCTCACCAGTTTTTACCAGAAGCATGGAGAAGACAAGTTATTTTTCAAGTCATCCTGGAGAGAAATGCCAGCCTCCCCCATGGCTACCAAACTGAGACCCAATAAGAGGCAGCTAACAGTGACCCAAAAGAGGTCCAGCTAGGATGCAAAGACTAACAACAGGAAATGCAGGTCCATCCATTCAATTTGAAAGGTTCTACAGCATTATTGAAAATCATTTCACCATATCTATATCTCTAGATCTATCGATCGATCAATCAGTCAATCAATAGAAGATAGATAGATAGATAGATGATACATATAGATCTACTGAAGTAATAAGCAGTAATATCCAATAAAACAAAGGGTTACTTGAGGATGGGATACGTTGGAAGAAGAAAAATATTACTGGTGAATGAACCAAACTATAAGCTTCTAAATCCTAATGTGGTAGTTAAATGGAGAGGATGGGGTAGCCCAGAATTATTAGTGTCCAAAACTTGGCTAAAATGCTTTGTAGCTGTGAGAAGATCTGTAGTTGTGATTTTAAAAAATATTTTACTTCCATGTTCGAAAGTGCCTCAAACGTATGCACCTGGTCATATTAGAGGGCTATTATGTGAATTCTCGTCATTGCATAGTTTTCATTGTTTCCTTTCCACTTCCTTTTCACCTGGCTTTTGAGTAATTGCTAAAATTTGGAAGGATTTTCACCCAAGGAACCAGTAAGATTCAGTGACATTCTTCCAATGTGCTTCCAGAAATTTAAAGAAGTAGCTCACTTTCTCCCTCAGATACTCAGCTTAGATGTGAAAAATTCGGCAAATCCCACAGCCAATTACAATAATGGAACTCTTCCCTATTTCCAGATATATATTTTAAACAAAAACTGATATTTTTGAAAATCAGAAACATTGTTAGAGATGCCTGTGCTTTGTTTGGCATTTAATAAGTGTTTCATTTTATATGCTGAAGAGGGTCTCCCTACTCTTACACTCCACATGCAGTCTCTGGCAATGGAATTTCTGTTTCTGTTGTGACTAATGATCCAAATAGTAAAAACTGACTGAGTGCAGACTTTCCCAGACATTTAGCATGATCTAGATAAAGAATTCTACATACAGAAGCAGGCTTCTTCTTATGCATCTCTTCCTAACTCAGAATGGGTATAAATAATATGCGTATTCAAATTATTGGAATACACATCTAAGTGTGAATGCCATCTATTCACATTTGCACTGCTTTTACTTGAGTGCACTGTTCAATGCTTATCACCATCATGGCAAAACTAGTTGTGTGTAAAATACCAATACTAAAGAGTGACTAGAGCAGATCAGGTGATCAGCTTTTTTATTAAAAATAAAAAGTATGGAATTATCTAAATTCAGCATCTCCAGCCCCTTTGTATATGCGCCTGGTGCTGATAAATTCAGGAGTTAATATGTGGCTAAAGAGGAAGGAAAATGGTGGGGGGAAAGATGGACTAGTCAACACAGGAAATTGATTAGTAGAGAGCCAATACAGTTCCTATGATTAGTAGAGAGCAAACCTAGACACCTACAAAAACAAGAGATACTGTGGAAATTTTGAACTTTGTGTATTTTAATTGCAAAATGGAACAAAGCCAGAGTCTAGAGATGATTCTAAACCTAAATCTAGGTTCTTTATCTGTTCATATATTGAACCCTGGCCGTAACTTGTCACAGGATAGTTAAAGAGAAAAAGGTGCCTTATGGCCAGTCCTTAGATGAGCCATTCATTTTAGTGCTGCCAGAGAGCCCTTGTCCAGATGATGTGTGTAGAAGTCTGGTTTTGTCTGCCATCTCAGTGTCTTCATAAAAAATCTGAAACACTGGAGCAATCTATTTAAAGAAAAACCAAAGTTTTTGGAGCTAGAGCAGCTACTCCATTTAGTAGAGAGTTTTGACCAATCCATCATCAAGCAGGAGAGCTGTGATCTTTGCCTTCCCTCTGCACATTTCCTACTATGTCATCCTGCAAGGACTGACAATATTATTAATGTATCATTATTTCATGCCTTGAGTATGGCTGTTGAAAGAGTTTTCCTCTGAAGGGAAAAGGATCCCTTCTGTAATACACTGCTCAGCGATGACAGGTGCCATTCAGCTCTCTCATCTTTACAACATCCCAATGCTAGCCTTTAAGTCCAGCTCTGAATGTAGGTGTATATGATAATACGAACTAAGCAGCCGCCTGATCATTGATTCCTTGTGTTAGAGGAAAGCTTGTTTTCACTGATTAGATGCTTATTGTCATTTATTTGCCAGGACTCTGCATACTCCTTGCATATGCATTTTGGTTGAATTAGGTACCTTTTAATCATTCCTTTCTTACTCCTTTTCAGGCCCTTTTGTTTGTGCAAAAATGCTTGGAAGTATAAATAAAATGTCTTGTGAGTCTTTATAAAACAAGAAGTGTTTCTAGAGCTTAGCAGATAGCATTTCAGTGTCTTGCTGTACACATGACTAGTATTCTTCCATAACTCGTCTTGTGCTGTCTCACCCCCCAGCTACTTGAGTCCCCATCTCTTTCCATTTTCTCCTCCCCAGTATCCCCTTCCACTCTTAACTTCACCAAAATATGAACCCTAACAGACTTGTTAACATCACAATTAAAAAATTGTATTTACGCATTATTCATTCATTCATTACTGTATCTATACCCCCAACTTTCCTACAAGATGCTCAAAGTGGATTCCATAGTTCTCCTCCTCATTTGATCCTCACAACAACCCTGTGGGGTAGGCTAGGTGACTAAGAGACTGACTGGCCCAGTGAGCTTCATTGATGATATTATCCACAGAGGTAGCTATTACTCAAATAGGTATATCGTAAGACAGGCATACGCAAATTCCGGGCCTCTAAATGTTTGGGACTACAATTCCCATCATCCCTGACCACTGGTCCTGTTAGCTAGGGATGATGGGAATTGTAGTCCCAAACATCTAGGGCCAGAGTTTGCCTATGCCTGTCATATGACACTGACCCAATTGCATCCTAATATTTAATCAGTGTCACTGATTAAATTCTAGTTAGTTCTGGCTAGGGGGAAAAGTCATGGGATTTCCATGAAAGACATACCCAGATTTGGTTGCAGTTTGAAGTTACATTTTCCAGCTGCTTATTTTGGACTTCCCAAAGAAGGATGTAAGACCTAAGAGATCCCCTCATAGAAATTGCTTGCTGGAAGTTTGAAATTGCAATAAATTCAAATCCCCTCTGTTAGCCTATGTTTTCTCCACTTTGTTTTGATGCTATAGCCTGTTTTCACTGCTCCTGCTGTATCACTGAATGAGTAGATATGTTGACAAAGGCATGCATGCATGCATGCATAAATGCACCCAGCATTGTCATCATCATTGGATTAATGGACCAATATATCTGCAAAGCATTATATTGGAATTGTGGTCTTGTCTGACAGTTTCCCTTTAATTATTTGTCATGAGTTCCACCATCAAACTTTATGTAGCAACATGGGTTAAATTCTAATGACAGCATGTCTGCCAGCAATGTGGAATGTACATAACCTTTTCCTGACCTTGTCTAACACATTATTTTCATGTTTTTTTCCCTTTGTTTTTTGTTTGTTTGTTTTTTGGTGTTAATGTTGCATAGACAAAGCAATTTATAGATTTTTTCCCCCTAGGGTGTTAAGGAATAGGTTTCTTACAGTTAGTTTTTCTTGTGTGGTTAAGATGTTTTGTCAGTTTATTGATCCCTACTTTTTATTCATAAACCTTTTATTTTCAGAGGCAAGTACTTTTTCACAGTTGCCTGGTTTTAATTGTGATCAGGAAGCCACAGTATTTTGAAGACAGTTTTTCTAGTAAATTGCAAGCCATCATCTTTTTGTATTGAATTAAAAATTAGAGGACTGCAATACAAAAGGAATACCCATTATATTTTATGTGCAGTAACCATTGCTCTGCTTGCTGTGCATGCATTTTAGTATTGTAACTGCCTATCAGAGTATTTGGACATCACAGGTGTGGAATAGAGGACTTCCGCAGGGCTAAATAGGATCTCTGCCATCATCAGGGACCTCCTACCCTGTTGCAAATGAAAAAATTCCCAAACCAACACTAACCAAGGATTGTACATCACTGGCAGTAGAGAACATCTCATATGCACAGCCCTTCACCAGAGATGGCTGGAAGTTTGGATGTCTGAATAGAAGTAAATGAAACTTGGGCACACTTTTGGCACCCCTAGGTTTCCTCTCACCAGACAATGCCATGGATTCATTGGGCAATGGACTCTAATGCACCTGAGTGCCCCTTGCCAGTTGGGAGGGGAACTCTGTTCCCATCCGTAGCAGCCCTGCTAGTTCATTGTGGATACCTACTGACATCTTTAATATATGCCTGTTCTGTCTCATTAGCATCATATCCGTGGGCAGTGCTATTTTTCTAGAAAAAGAGGTGCCAGAGCTCACCATGAACTTCTCCCTTGTTCTCTTAGAATAACAATGGCGCCCACCTGAGAGGTGCTGGATCTGAGCTTCAGTGGACTCTTGCTGGAAAAAGCCCTGTCCCTGAGTAGCAAAGAAATGGTCATTAGGAAGAGACTGCATGGAAGCAGACTTGATCCTCACTGGATGCTTAAGTAAAAATGGCTGTAATTGAGGGCACAGGGTTGAATCAAATGCTGTCCTACTCAGAGAAGACTTGTTGAAATTTATAAACATGACTAACATTTCCCACTTCTACAATATCCTTTTTGAGGGGAGACAATCAAAACAGCACACAGTATCAGTGGTATACTTTGCGCCTTAACATTTCAGCAGCGTGCTCTGCAACACTAAAATGTTGGGCAAAAACTGGCCGTGCTCCCATCAATCCACCTCTGAAAGTATTCCAAATTTAGTCTCACTATGAATTTGCATAACAGCATTATGATACAGGCAGTTTTGTTTTCAATCCTGTTCCTAGTGATCCCTAACATGGAATTTGCCACAGCTGTTGCACACTGGGTCAACATCTTCACTTAGCTATCCATCACAGTGTTAGGGTCTCTTCCCTGGATCCCACTAGCATATATGTGGAGTTTGGAATTTTGGGTGCCTTTGTGCATCATTTTGCATGCTTACATTGAATTGCATTTGCCCTTTTAGTGCCCATTCACCCAGTTTGGGGAGATCCTTTGGAGCTCTTCACAATCACTTTTTGTTTGTTTGTTTCCACCCTGAACAATGCAGTGTTAGCAGCAAACATGCTGCATCTTTCTGCTCACTTGTAACACCTGGTTATTTAGGAACAAGTTAAAAAGCACAGGTCCTGATACTGTTCCTTGTTACCTCCCTCCATTGTGAGAAATATTCCTCCTGTGCAGTAGGAATAAGCAGTCATCCATCACTTTGTCGGACGGAACCATCTTCCCTCTCCTCCCCTCTTTTGCAGGTTTTCCTGACCTCCCCAGAAATAATTGTGGGGTGTGGGAGGGGAGGGGTGAAAGCCCCATTAGTGGGAGTCCTTGCACTGACTTCCACTAGTAGGGCTCAGTGGTTGAATTCTGCCCTCTGCTTCCAGTTCTTGAACTAGTTACTAATCTATAAATAATCTATAAATAAATACTAATCAGAAATAATTGTGGGGTGTGGGAGGGGAGGGGTGAAAGCCCCATTAGTGGGAGTCCTTGCACTGACTTCCACTAGTAGGGCTCAGTGGTTGAATTCTGCCCTCTGCTTCCAGTTCTTGAACTAGTTACTAATCTATAAAAGACCTGCCTTCTTATCTGCTAAGCTGATGAGTCTTTTGTGATGGAATATATGTAAAATATGAGATAGTGAAGATCATGGCAAACTTTTGGGAGAAGGATATCTCTGATGCTCACATGCTTTGCACAATGAAACCCTGACCTATTACCGCTAAATAAGCAGTATACTGTTATTGGTGACATGAATAATAGTGTTAGCAATTCTGGAGTTTCTGGCATAGTATCTTCCCAAGCAGTTGTTGTTGTTGTTGTTTTATCCACTTCATTTATACGCTGTACAGTATTACTGGCTGTTTCCCATAAACTTCACTCATGATGGCCTCTTTGGGTTTATTTGCCCAGTGGCAGTAAGAAATATTAGATATTTAGTGGGAGAGAAAGCATAATTATAGGATTTGTTTTGAAAGGCATGGAAGAGGTGTGCTCTGAATGACAGCAGGCAACGTGCTTCATAATAACCTTCTGCATTAAAATTACAGTAGTTGCACAGGGAGAAGAGGCATTGAATAGGCTATGCCATGCTTACTTTGAATTAGCATGTCAGTAATGATGGATGGAGCAAACAAAAAAAATTGACCTGTCACGTTATGATTATGAGCCGGAAAGCCTTAAGGCATTTGTAATTGGCTCCAACCAGCAGTGTTAACAAAGAGGAATTGGAAAATGAGATTATTAGGGTGATATGATCTTCTTTACATTTTTAGTATGCAAAAAAGAAAGAAATTGCAAGCTACTTTTTTTAAAATGTAAGCCATAAGGCTCACGATTGCAAACTCTCATTCATTCCCTTGAAAAAATAGAAATAAAGGAATAGTGCCTTTTAAGCTGACAGTTTAGACCATGAAAAATACATGAGCTACTGGAAACTAAGACGCTGGGCCTCATTCTGAAACTGTATAGGAAGTTGGCCTAAACTTCTCTTTGCCCATACTAGGATTGATATGTGTTCATTTTTTCTATACATTATGCATCGTTCTCCAGAGGGTCTCTGTGGGTTTCAGTGCCAATGGAAATGACTGTTTTTCACTTGGTGAATTTTCAACATACAGCAAAGAAAGTAAATGTGTAATGCAATACATGCCCCCGATGCAAGAAATAAGCATTGATGTTAGAATTAGCATCATCACATTCCCTGCCTAAAATATTTCTTTTAAAAAATAGTCCATAAATATTGAGGGCTAGATTCAACTCCTCAGTTCCATTAGAGGAAGCCAGTTCAAGGATTCCTAGCAGCATAATAGGGCTTCCCTCCTCCTTCCTCTGCATGTCTCCTATGCGTCCCCCAAATCCACTCTGGAGGGTTGAGACAGTACATAGGGAAAAGAAAAAAGAAATTGTTCCATTGAGAAAGCAGAAATTCCTTAGCTCTACATTGAATTCTACCCTGACAGTGTATCATGCAGAAAAGAATAGGAACTAAGCTTTGGGCCACACTTGCATGAAAGTATCTTGTACCAGGTGGCATTGAATTGCAGCCAATACTTCATTTGGGTACAGAATACTGTCAGGCAAATTGCTCCCATGCCAATCATAGCAAATATATGCAGGAAAAAAATATGGAACTGAGGTGGGCACCCCACAAGCTAGACATCATGTCTGCCATGTTTTTCATTCTAAACTAGGTCTTCTGTGCCATCAAAGTGGACATTTCTGTATGAGTTTCTTCAGAGGCCTGTTACAGGGACTGGACATGGGTGGCTAATCTGTGTCTCTCAAGATGTTGTTGGACTCCCAGCACCTATCAGAGCTAGCCAGTATGACCAATGCTCAGGGATCATGGGAGCTGGAGTTCAACAACTTTTGGATGGCCACAGGTTGGTTTCACTTGCTTTAAAGTCTTGGCGTGAATTTTGTCTTTTTGTTGTTACAGTCTGCCTCGTTCTGGAATTTCCCCCTAGTTATAGATGTTCCTACAGCTGCAGCAACATTCCATGCAAACCAGCTGGAAGAGATAAATCTCAACACACACACTTTGTGACTTGCAAACTCACTATTGCCTTTCTGGGTAACTACAGACTCATTTGATTCAGATTCAGCAGGGAGAAGCTGATCCTAGATGCTACTGGTGCAGGAAAAGTGGTCCACACAGCATTGTTACTTTCAGATAACAATCCATGCTGCTTGGCTGTACTTTCATAGCTTACTTGTAAATAAAAGCTTTACAGATCTTTTTTCTATTTGTAACTAAAGCTGCCCTAACCTCTGAATAGCTGTTATTCCTCTCTGACAAAGGGGAGCTGCATGCAGGTTGCTTACTCCAGCACTTGATCTCTCTGCCATGGCAGACGTGAACTCAGTATGAGGCCGGTATGAGGAAGGTCATAAAAGTGTGTTCTTGCTTCTCCACCTGTTTATCTGATGCAAACAAATGTATTTGTAGGAGCAAATTATTCACAGGGTTTGGAGGAATATGCAGAACAAAGCTCTCTTCCCACAGCAGCAGAACAATTCTCTCTTAAGAATATGTTCTTTAGAGCATCTTTGAGAGCCTAATCCAGGAAAGATGACATGAGGACTGTAACATACATATGTAGCATGCACATCATCAAGCACTCTTGGGACTAGGTAGAAAAGCACTTAGGCTTGATTAAGCAGAGGAAAGGAATCTGTGCATTTGTGAGCCACTTAGCCTTACCTTTTCTTCCTATCAAGATAAAGCTCATTACCTCCACAGCATGCTGCCTCTCCATAGGTTTGGAATGATACTAGATAACTCCAGCAGCACAGCCAAGTGTTTTACATCACAAGCAAGTGCTGAAGCGGCATTTTCTGGCTCCTGAAGTTAGCAAATCTAAAAAGAAACACCAATAGGTCTCCCCAAGGGCACCTACTGCCATTTCACACCAAAAGTAGCAATCTTTAAAAAATCAATAGGGTTTTCTTAAACACTGGAACAAAAATTGAATAGAAATATCCTTCAAGTTATTATTAATTTTATCCTTCAGATGTTTTATACTGCTGAACTGGTATTGCTGATGTCTCCTGTAGCCAGATCTCTTTTTTGGGGGGGGGGCAAGGAATTCAAGTGGGTTTTATAAAAGGGTTCTTAGCCTACATAGCAGCATTAAACTGAACAACGAAGCCAACGTCAACAGATTTTAAGCAAGTCTTCCTTTAATTTATGGGTACATACTGATCCCTTTGGCGTGATTACTGTTGTAAATTAGATGAAGTGGAGAAAGACAATTTGATGTTGGTAATTCAAGTGTAAGCTAAGTTTTCCTATTGTCATGTGCACTGTGTGCTTTGCAGTCTTGGGCTGGACATTGGCTGGCTTAGCAACTCATCAGAAGAAGGTAGGATTCCATTCTCATTTTTCATTAGTTGGGTAATGGAATGCAATTTGGCACAGCTGGCAGCTTCTGCTAAAGAAACATCCTGTATTAAATGAGAATGGTGTCAAAAGGCCAGAAAGAACTGCAGTGCTGTAACAGCTCTCTGCAGAGAAACTTGCATGTTGTATTTTTCATATATTAATATTTATTACTGACTTCACATTACTCTAGTACCCAAATACTCAGCAAAAAAATCACAGAGAGCTTTTTCCTCTCTTAACATCCCAGGAGCAAAGGGAGCAAAACATATGAGCATCACCAGAATAATTAAGAGGTTAAAGGGAGGCCCTTTCAAGAGAATGAGGGCATTCCTCCTTTAATTTGATCATTCCTCAGGAACACCTATATTTATTTCCAACTGAATGATTCTGCTTGGTGAACGAATATTGGTTTAAACAATTAATTGGGTTGGTATGCCAGCTATGCTTACCAAAGCCACAGTTCCAGCAGTAACAGTATCAGGGCTTTAAAAGATAATTAGGTTTTTTTAGCTATTGATCCCACCCTGGGCCTGCCAAGCTCTGCCTTTGACTGTCATATACCTCCAGATTTAAACCTGCCTGCAGCTAGGAATGGATGAATCTGTCAATCCGGTAAGCCTTGCAGCCATGATGCATTCCCTTATGGCCTGCTCAAATTGTCCTCAAAACCATTGCTCAGATCTGCCCCAGGAGACCAACAATGTGCAAAGTTGCAGCAGTTTGCTGTGGAATTGCAAAGCAACAAGGGTGGCAATGAGATAGCATGCCATTTCTATGAGAACACACACACACACACCCGGTTACGGGATGCTCTCCTCAAGGAAGTTTACCTGGTGCTCGCTCTGTCATTTTTCAGCAGCAGGCAAAAATATTTTTGTTTCCCCAAACATTTGGGCTGTGTTAATGGTCCAGCTTCTGCCATCAGTTGGGTAAGGGTGGCTATTCTGTGTTTTAAAAGGTAAAGGTACCCCTGCCCGTACGGGCCAGTCTTGCCAGACTCTAGGGTTGTGTGCTCATCTCACTCTAGAGGCCGGGAGCCAGCGCTGTCTGCAGACACTTCCGGGTCACGTGGCCAGAGTGACAAGCTGCATCTGGCGAGCCAGCGCAGCACACGGAATGCCGTTTACCTTCCCGCTGGTAAGCGGTCCCTATTTATCTACTTGCACCAGGAGGTGCTTTCAAACTGCTAGGTTGGCAGGCGCTGGGACCGAACGACGGGAGCGCACCACGCCACAGGGATTCGAACCGCCGACCATGCAATCAGCAAGTCCTAGGCGCTGAGGTTTTACCCACAGCGCCACCTGCATCCCGAATTCTGTGTTTTAGGTGATTTCAAATGAAAACATTTAGTATACGTTTATTGTTTTTAACAGATATTTTATTCTGTAGTATTCTGTTTTACTTCTCATGTAAATCACGACAGGACTCCTTTTGATTGTGTTAACTAAGCATAATAAACTAAAGTGATGAAGGTGACTCTACTACTTACCTTCTGGTTACTGAAATAGCTAGTAAGGGAAAGAAGTTTTTGGACCTATGTTCTACCTTAGTTCATTATTCATCTATGGAGAGTGATTTCCTCTGGATATTTTGAAGATTCCTGCTGTGTAAAGAGGAACTGACCTTTTGCCATCCACTTCAAGCTTCTCACAGAATCAGAGCTTGCAGTATTGCATGCTGGTGCCCTTGGCTAGGGCACAGACAAAGAGATCTTTGAGCAGACCTAAGCAATTTTCATCTCTCTCTCCCCACTGAAACAATAGGAAGAGAAGAGACAGGAGACTACTGCGATTATACAGCTTGAAGGTAGGCAGGCCATCCAGAACTGCTTTAGTTGTTAATTTCATGCCTGTAGGCAGCAGCATTTTCTAAGTTGTTCTTGGTTGATTTAACCAGCTTGGATAGCACTCGTTGGCCACAAGCCTGCACCTTTGATGTGTGTGTTCTTTTTCTGACCAAGGGAATATTCACAATGAGTCCTCATTTGAAGCAAGATCCATCAAACATGTGAAACAGTATTTGAACTGAAACATAGCTCTCCTTCCAAGTTTGCACTCGTCTCAATTTCGGTACGCAGTTTGCCAGTCTATATTTACAAAAACGCGTACATCGGAGGAAACTGCTTGCAGAAAAATGTGTACATTAATCAGAACGGTATCTAAAATGTGTTTCTTAACAACAACAAAATGCAGTAAAATTATTGTTGGCATCCATCTGTCTTGAAAGACAATGAAAGAGTACACTTTTGCAGGTGAAGTCAAACTGTTGGAAGGTTGCAGCGTCTGGGGCAGATGAAGGCTGCTGTTGTTTGCTGTTTGCAAAAAAAAATTGTGTACATAATTCAAAACCACATCTTAAACCACTGAGAACTGAATTTGAGATCCAAAAAAATGAGAAACTGGGATAACTGAAATTGACATATGCTTCTATCACTAGTCATCACCATAGGAAAAAAATATATTCCTACACACGTGGGATCTGAGCTTCAGTGATGGGCACATATTCCTTTAATACATCTGTCTAAAACAGCACTCTTACTCTGTTCTCTTCTCTAAAACTCATTTTCTTCCTTTTTGTGTGCAGATAAATCAGAATCCTTCCACAGATAACTTGTTCAGCTCATATTACACCCACTTCACCAGCCATAAAAGAAAATGCCTTCTGTCAATATTTGTGCGTGTGTTTTAAATACGTAGACTTTTATGTAAATGAGTAAGTTTTAAGGCAATGTTGTAACTACATCATACATTCTGCCTATCTACAGCTCTCGTCCTTTTCATTACTTTGCTGAAAGTGCAGAGCATAATGCAAAAATAATTAAAAGAATCTCCTTAAATATCATCATGCAAATGTAGCTTGGCAGCAGCAGCGTTTTCTGTAAATGACGGAAATTACTGCAGAAAGCACAGGCATTGTTGCACGCAGTGATGGGGTTATTACTGAGACAAAATTGTCGCACACAGAAATGTTGTTCATTTTCATCTTATGTCTCTCTGAAATGTCTTGGAGCTGTACTTATTCTTGGACCTCAATTTAAAACTCAGGTTTACCAAAGGAAAAGGCTACATCTCATCTGTGGAATTTATTTCTACATTGACCTGTGCTATTGACCCTGCCAAATGGGTATCACAAATCCACTTTAACACTTTAGTTTTAGTGGAGCCGAGTGCTTGCTCTTGGTCTGGGGCAAAAGGTTGAAGGACTTTGTACAGTTCTTGAAAAGAGGTGTCCAAGCTGTTTTAAAAGGTTCTTTTATAGTTAAAGAAATGATCCTTCCTCATTTTCAAAGTCCTGCTAACGGTGCAGGTTGTAAGCACATCTGTAACAACAAAAACAACCGTCGTAGTCAGAGCCACAGTAGTAGTCATAGGAAAAAAGAAGCAGCAGCAAATATATACTAGTTTCCCTGTGGATTTCAAATGCTGCACATACATTATCTCATACCAACCCACTATTGCATACAAAAGAGACAGGGGGTTGAGAAACTGAGGTTCTTGCCAAAGGCAATCTAGTAAGTTTGTGGTTCATGTGCGGTTTAAAGCACGGACTTCCTGGCTCACAGCCACTGCAAATGCTGTTTGGGTTATCAGCTTTTAAAAGGAGGGGAGGTGGGAGTAGGGAGGTATATTTGAGATTTCCACAGCACTACATGAAAAGACTGAGGTCTGCACTAATTTGTTTCTCTGTACCTGAACTCTACCTACAAAAGTTCATGGTAGCTCCCAAACAAGAGCCTCAGCATATACTAAAAGATAAAATAAAAGTAACTTTTCACAGCAGACCAAGAGTTAAAACAGCAACAATAAAAATCGGGTGTTCAGTTTTTAAAAACACGGTTAGAAAGCACTCCCAAGACAGCATTGCTGACCAGGGGGTGAAGTCAGAGGGGGTGAAGGAGGAAAGGCCTTAGTATCATAGAATTGTAGAGTTGGAAGGGACCTGAGGGTCATGTCATCCAACCCCCTGTGATGCAGGAATCTCCACTAAAGCAGCCATGACAGATGGCCATCCAACCTCTACTTAAAAACCTCCAAGAAAGGAAGAGTCCACAACTATCAGGAGGCTTCATGCAACCAGAGTGGGGGAGTCTAAACGCATCCAAATAAGGACTGATTATGCCCCATAGTAATAGAACACTGTGTTTGTTGAAAATGAAAACTGGGAGGCAACGGAAATGGAAGTGGTTGGCTGGAAGTAGCCACAGCAGCAAGGAGGCTGCAAAACTCTTGATCTGCTTGTCAGAGAGGCTGTTTGAGAGAACATGCAAGGAGCTCAGAGCTGGGCAAGGTGGAGAGTAGAAAGCTTTCTATGTCTTCCCGCATTGTCCTTTTTTGCCATTTTTCTTCGTTTTCCTTCTCCAAAAGCAAGAAGCACAAGTAGGCAGAAGAAGGGACATGTGCATACAAAAATGTGAGAGAAAACCCATCTCATTTTCTGAATAGGTCATTTCCCGAGAAACTATTGTTTACATGTCCCCAGCTTTAGTAAAAGAGATGAATGTGAAATCCAAGATTTTAACATAGCTGAAATTAGACACCGGTGCATCTATCCCCCACCCCACCCAAAAAACACCTCCCAAGATGTAGTAGGAAATATACGTGTTCCATGTATTTCTAAATCAGTTCTTATTTAGTGTAATGTGTTTTCCTTAAATAGCTTTACTAATGCAAATTCTAAAGAAAATGCAGTTCAGTGTTTCCATATTGTAGGTTAGGGCATGCATTGTAGTTCACACTGAATACTGCAGATCATGTGTGAAGTGCTTTATAACCACCCTTCAGAATCACCCATCTCTTTATGCTACACCCCGTGTAACATAAAAAGACATCTGGCGAGTACAACACAGGGGAAGACTGGGCTATAGTTTTCTGGTGTTCTAATTATGAGTGACCTGGAGTGGTTAGAGAAAGGCGAGATTTGGTTGCTGAAAAATCAATTTGCTATTCACCAGAAACTGGCAACCCAACAAAATTTATTAAGACCAATATTACTAGAGTCAAAAGTATGCGTAACATTCATGAAGCTGCTGCCATTTCCTCTACTTTGACCACATGCTAACTTTTATAAAGATTGCTTTGCCTGTGAGTTAGTTTTAATGTGGTTGCAAGCAGAAGTTAGTAACTGAATATGATGTGATGTTGTTGCTATTGCTCCCTTTAACTGCCTCAGAAACTGCCCTGTTAAAGATAACATATACAGGGAGATAATTGATTGAATTAATTATGTGTAGGAATTACATGATTATGTGAGATAGCAACATCAGTTCTATTTATTAGTTTTGAATAGAGAATATATGGAGCCATTAAATGACATATTGCATCAAGTTCTGTATTAATTAATCTCATTTGTAGAGAGAAAGCACATACCTAGGACTGCATTAAATGCCAAATAAAATTCAGTGGATTACTTAAAGTCTGTGGTAGATCATGGTTTCGTATTGTTAATGGCCTTTACCCTGTAGATGTCAGATGTCCAGTTTTTCTAAGGAAACCTAGTCTCTCATCCATAAGAGAACTGCTCACTGGAAATTCCAATTTTAAAGTCATCATGTGTAACATGTTTGAGGGAGACATGTCAAGGAGCAACATGGTGCCAAGAGGGGTTAAGCGCAGTTGTTGATGGAAGCATGAAATCTGACGATTGGGCATTTTTGTAGAACACACACACACAACCAATTTTGATTTGAAAGGAGCTGAAGTGAAAAAGCCATTTGAGCCTCTGCAGTGTGTTGGAATGAAACACAATCAGGTCACAATCAGGAGAAAGGATATCAGTTGCAGACTGCATTTTGCCTAGTTCCTATCTATACTATCAAAATATTTCTTGTAAAGCCACACAAATGAAAGGCAAATAGCCAAAATCTATCATACCAAACCCTCTTCAGGAAAGTGCTCAGGTTTTTTTTTTTTTTTTTTTTTTTTTTTGTTATTATTGCAATAGGTTTTGTGCAGGTAACAACAGCGAAAAAGAACAAAACAGGTTTCGTAATTCAGTACTAAAGTGTCTCGTTTCATTTTTTTAATTTGTAAGACAAGGGTTATACTCTCCCCTAAATGATGTCACATTTAATTTTTACCACTAATCTGGTACATCTGAGTATTTTGCAAAAGTGCGAGTCATTCTGCGGTATGTAAACCCTTCAGTGCCCCGTCCCCATTGTTACAAGGTTTAGCTGCAGTTTTTTTAAAGTATAAAGAAATAATTATAGTCTAAAAACGTATGGATGAGAAATGTATTGTGCTATGTGATCTATAATTATTAGTGATGGAGGCAAAGTTCAAATTGGAAGAGCTTGGAATACAAACTCCCAGATCAAAATGCCTCAGCTAAACACCCTTTCAGATATTTTGTTTTTATGTGGTAATCAATGTGTAACTAGTGCAAGCCACATTTCCTGTGTTGTGGACCATTCTGACCTCACCCCTGGTATCTGAAGGTTAAGGGTAGATGTCTGAATAGGGGAAATGTGCCTAGACATTCCCTCTTCATACACTGATGCTCAATGTATGGACATTGTGACTAGCTTGTTGGGCCCTGCTTGGGAATTGGTTACAAGCTTTTGTCAAAATTTCTGATAATGGCAAATATTTTATTTCCTTTATTACCTCAGGAAATGTGTATACAATTTGATTTGATTTTTAAAAAAAACAACACCCCTCAAATATGAGCTGAGCATAGATTCTTCCAGATCTAGTCCTGGGCTCACCAAGCTTTCTGACTGTCAGTCTTCCCCATTCCCCTTCTTTTCTCCCAATTTTACCTGGCAAAATCTTTCCTGATTCTCCTGCCCCTCTTTCTGGCTTTTAGAATGGAAAAAAGAGTTCTCAGCATTCCTGAACTGATATAGATATGATGGACATATACAGCTACTAGTGCTATGTATAGAAATCAATAGCATTCTGCAAAAATACACAGGGTTATAGAATTAGGAGAGTGTCATGGAGAAACCATATACAAGCACAGCAACAGATATACTTTGAGTGAAAGACACCTGGAGGCACTATCAGTAGTGTGTAAGTGCATTGCTGATGGCTCTTTTGTGAAAGATAAGAAGAATCTGGTTTTAAAATATTCTTTTGAATTCTTGGGGCAAGTCCTGCTAGTGGAAGCCTGTGCAATGGCTTCCACTTGCACAGTGGGACTCCCCCTCTTCCTCTGTGCACCCCATAAACTGTCTCTGGGGGGTCAGGAGAACCCCTGGAATAGTGTGCTTGTGGGGCAGGGAAAGGGGATCATTCCATCCGGCAAGCTGAAATACTTGTGCTGACAAAAAGGTTACCATACTGTTGCACTGAATTTTTTCCTTGAACCACATGTATCTCAGTAATGGTGTCAACTATACTATACCTTAATACAAGTTTTAAAACTAATATGTTTTTTAATGCTTAAAGAGTTATCTTCCCAACAATTTTGTCACCATTCCAGGAACCCCTGCACGAGACCATGTGTGCCCATGTGTCCCCTGGGTTAAAAGCAAAACAAAAAAATATTATTCTTCTTGAGTGCTGGGTGTGTACGATGTTACTAATATAACAGGAGCAATTTAATTTGCCCCAGATAAAATTCCACAGAATGGCAGAAAGTCTCCTGGAGTCGTTAGAACAAATTATATAGTCTGCAATAACTTTGGTGCCTAGTTCACTTTTATGTAAATTTAGCATGTACACTTTTCAGACTTCGGTTTCAATGGTTTCAAATGACACATTAGTTAGGGTTGCCATATTTCAAAAAGTAAAAACCAGAACACCCTGAAAATGTTTTTTACTATCTATCTATCTATCTATCTATCTATCTATCTATCTATCTATGGACTTGCCTAAGATCCAGGACAAATTCCCCCAGGACCTCAATTCCGCCTTTGAAATCCTGGACATATGGCAGCCCTAACATTAGTTTGGTAGGACCTACACTCACTTTGTAGCCTTCTGGAAACCAGTTCTGTGTATAAAGATACACATAGGCTTGCTAAAACTTCAGAACCTTTGAAAACTATGCGCCTTTAGCTATTTTTATTTTAAAGCTACAAACATCATGGTGTAGTGATACTTTGATCTTTGTCAAAGGCTTGCCAGCAGCTTCCCTTCATGCAGGAATTCTCATTATGTATCATAACACAGGCTCTGGTTCAGCAAAGTAGTCCTTTCAAAAGCTAGCAGGTGTGCTTCATACATAGTAGTCAAGATTTGGGTGTGTCAGGCAAAATGAGTCAATGCAGGAAAAACAATCAGACCAGAAATAATTAATCAGCGCAGCTGTTCAAGAAGTTCATCAGTCACAGATTGCCTTTGGAGCAAACCCTTTCAAAAGTGTATTCAGTGTGTAAGTGTAAGGGTGATGTTGTGTGCAATTTTGTGCATCCTTTGTGCAAATAATGTAAGCTGCTCCCTCCCCCCCATATTTTATTTAAAGGGCAAGAGAGTTAAATGAGTAACAGATGACTTACATAAAACATACAGGGTTTTCAGTCATTCTCAGTACAAACAAAGACAAGAGAAGAATACCAAATGAGAGATAAACCACAGAAAAAGTCAGTCTTGCATTTCAAAATGCATGTGGAATTCAAGCAGGCATCGAGCAAGACTTGGATAAAGAAGGGGGCACCTTTGGGCTGAATGCCAAACTCAGATGGTTCTCAATCAGGATATCAGTTCCATGCAATATTTGTTGTTGGCTCAAGTAGTGGGCACAATTCATACACTGAAAAAAATTACGCTTCAATTCTTTTATAACTTTTATGTTGGCAAAGCTTTGTAACAAATTCAGGCCTTACTTACACATCATCGTCATATGTTTTCTATTTCTATTCCCTTTTTTTGTTTGCTTCTGCTGGTTAATATAATCGTGCACATTTACAGAATGGTGTTTTGCATCCCCCCACATCTAATCTGACCTTGGTAATGGTACCTAACAGATATATGGCCATCACCTGACTTCTGTTTGGGTTCAGCCTCATATGAGCACTGAATTGATTTTATGAATAAGGGCTTCTCTTTTATCTATTTCAAAGGTGGATGCATTTTCAAATGTTTACCTGACGTTTTATCTTGCATATGCATAGTCGAAATTGTTTGTTTATGCTGTGTATGTGTGGGGAGCTTGAAACATGAACCCCTTCTGCCTCCTGAAAAATCTGGCTAGTCAACTTTCTTAATTAATTTTTTTACGCACATGCTTAAAAAGGATTTATGTTGGTTAACATTGGTGGCATCAAACCTAAAGAAACAGCGAAGCCAGAGCAGCATAGTTTCACATGAGCAATTCAATACATTTCCCCCCCTTGTATGCACCTTGCTGTGCATTATCTAGGCATGCCGGTCATTTAATGAACACTATCTGAACCACAATCATTTTTTACCTAGGTAGATCTTTCAGCTTCTGTGATTTTGTATTATGTGGGAGGGGTGTGTGAAACATTTGACTATTGAAGTGAATTGACTTTGAATATGTAAATAGGCTCCCCAAACACACATATTGTCAGCATGAAGCATGCAAATGAGACCTGCATGTTCTCTTTCCAAGGCTTCCTAGGAGGTAAATATTTGTAAGATTTGCCTTGTTTGCTTTATTTCATTCACGTTTAGCAGCACAGTGTTTTATCTATACTAGAAGAGCTGGCCTTTTCCACTTCAAGGCATCTATTAATATGTATGAAGTCATTGAACATCTTATTGCAATAAAACATTTTTAAACTTCTGAGCCTTGGAGTTCTTCAGGAGATAACATCTAAGTCCTACTAATAACTTTTTGCTAATTCCCAACTGTTTCTAAAATGTAAAGTAAAAGCTATCACATGTGCAGACTGATATACAGGAGACTGAAAATATGTGGAGCCCAGAAAGCAGTAATTCTGATACAATGTTAATTTCTGACTAATTTAGCCTGGGTGGAAGACAGGAGTGCCTGGCGTGCTCTGGTCTATGGGGTCACGAAGAGTCGGACACGAATAAACGACTAAACAACAACAACAAAAATTTAGACTGTATTTTGTACCACGATTATAATAGCCTCTCATTAGAAATGCTGTTAGGTACAGAGTCTCTGGGAAATTTAGTGCCTTGACCCACAAGAAAAGAAAGAGTAGCAAAAATGAATTGCAAAAAGGCTTTACAGTCACACTTCTCTGAAGTCTCTCAGCCCCACTCACCCCATAGAGTGTTTGTTGTGGGGAGGAAGGGAAAGGAGGTTGTGAACCGCTTTGAGACTCCTTAGGGTAGTGATAAAGCGGAATATCAAATCCAATCCAAATCCAAATTAAGTTCTTAACCCGAGGTACCACTGTAGTTTAGCAAGGATGCATGTTGCAGAATACCTTATAAGAGCAATAGACGTCATCAAACTTCTGGGAATCAATAATGTGCATTTCCAAACTCCCCAAATAGCTCTGACTCTTTAATTCTATCCTCTGTGTATTCAGACCCATGCAGACCTTAAAAACTGCTTGTCATATGGCAGTGCAGAATTTAAGATGACACCTACAAACAAACACACCAGGCCCTCCAAAAAACTACACATATACCGCCACCAACCTTGAGCTATGAAAAACAACCTTTTTGAGGCTTTCAGACTGATAAACAAGAAATGTGTAGTTGTCATTTATGTGTCAAATTGCCCAAAGAACACAAAGGCATAGAGCGAACTAATGGCATGTCTTGTACAACCTTGACAAAAAGAAGGTTAATGAGAATTCTAAAAATATAATGTAAAAAATAATGTGCAATAATCCGAGTAGAGCCTACAGGGAACCAGAATAAGCCATAGTTCAACTTGCTTACAACTTTCATCACCTTTTGGGAAATATCCTTCAAATGCCACCGTATATCTTCTTTGAATGTATCATTTGGAAATATTCAGCTGTACCACACTGGAATTCTTCACCACAGAGATAAGAACAACAGCAGTAAAAATGAAATATTAAAAATGGAGACACTTACAAGATTCCTGGTATCTCCGCAAAATGTGGCTGTATGCACATTTAGTATTGCCGCCACATAGGACCAACAAAATGAAATTGTGCAATCTCAGTTAACATGAAACACTCCCTTTTGTTTTTTAATCTGATTCTCATAAACCTGCGTAAAAGTGGTGGCTTGTGCCCACTGGAACTGGTAGGTCATAAGGAAGGAGACAAATAGTAGATGGAGTTAGAGTCAATGACAGACAGAACCAAGTAATTTTATCCCCATCTTCCTCCGTGCTGATCTCTACAAATGGACTGGATGTAAGTAAGGAAGCAAACAGCAGAGGACTGGCAGCAGTTGGCAAGGCAAAGCCCCATTTGTCCTAATGGACCACCCTCCACAGCTACTAATATAGGAAAGAATGATATCACTGTGGTGAAGGGGCAGGATTTAAAAAAACCCAAAGCCAGGAATTGAAGCTGAACCAACAAAGCGTGTTCTCCTTCATGGAGAGCACGTGTTGCGGTGGGGGCCGCCAGGACACTCCAAAGTTGGGGGCGGGCTAACTGATCGTTGGCCACTGATGCGATTGGGGCTTCCCTTGTTGTTGGGAAGAAATTAATGTTGCCATTTATTGATTGACAGCCAGAAATGCTAAAACTCCTTGCACGAGGCTAGGGCTTCCTCTTTTCGCCCGTGCAGCGGATTGCCCGTCCCTCCCTCCCTAGAATAGGGTTGTTCGCTTTGACCTTGCTATGCCTGTCATGGGGTCGTCTGCTTTGGAGCGGGGGCCTGGTAGGAATTTTGTCCATCTGGCTGATTGGCTGGGGCCATTTGGTTTTTGCCTACTGCGTAGCAAATCGTCACAACTTGTAAGGTTGTGGTTAGGCATTGGTTTATGGTTTGGTTGGTTGAGGGGCATGGATTGGCTGTGCCTGCCCCTCTAATGCTGCTGCTGCAAGGGATTCCGTTAAAGGAATTGGGGGCTAACTATTGCTTGTCCACTCTGTCAAGGGGGCTCGGGCCATAGCAATGAGCTCCTGGTTGCATTTGGGGTGAGGGCAGGTTCCCTGCTCCGCGTAACCCCCAAGTGTATTCCCCCATTCTGACTTTCGCATCGTGCGGAATGTCAGTCTGTCCCCGCTGGGGGCAGATAGCCGCAACCAATGCCTAAGCAACCACTCACAAATTTGTATTTTAATAAAGTTGTGGCCAAAATTATGCCAAAAACCTTAAACAAAAATTCTGTGTGATGGACCTGGGGACCTCGACACGCAACAAATAGATTGGTTCATTCATGAAGTAGTAGAAACAGAGAGCAGAAGTGATCAAGGTCTGCATTCCAGAGAGGCCTATAGACCCGGGCACGGGTGGAGCTGTGCTCTAAACCACTGAGCCTCTTGGGCTTGCCAATCAGAAGGTTGGCAGTTTAAATCCCGCGACGGGTGAGCTCTGGTTGCTTTGTCCCAGCTCCTGCCAACCTAGCAGTTTGAAAGCACGCCAGTGCAAGTAGATAAATAGGTACCGCTGTAGTGGGAAGGTAAACGGCATTTCCATGCACTTTGGTTTGCATCACGGTGTTCTGTTGTGCCAGAAGCTGTTTAGTCATGCTGGCCACGTGACTTAGAAAGCTGTCTGTGGACAAACACCGGCTCCCTCAGCCTGAAAGCGAGATGAGCACCACAACCCCATAGTCATCTTTGACTGGACTTAACCGTCCAGGGGGCATTTACCTTTTACCTTTAGACCCGGAACAGGGACCCTGTGGCTGTCCAGGAGTTGCTGAAGTGCAACTGCCATCATTCTGACCATTGGTCATAATGGCTAGGGCTAATGGTGGGAGCTGGGAGTCCAACCTCATCCAGGAGGTTGTGTGGGCAAGGGCTTCCTATCACTGCAGTAGACTTTTTACACATGTAGACTTCACACATGCAGATCCATTACACATATACATGTGTGCCTCCATCACAAAATGAATGCATCAACAAGCACTGATTTGCTTCTAATGAAATGAAAGCTTGTGCCATAACCATTTTGTTAGTCTAAGTATTATGTGGCTCTCTCTTGTTTTGCCGCAACAGACTAACCTAGCTGTCCTCTTGGAAATATCATAAAGCATCTCTGATCAACCGTGGAACTTTAACATCACCTCAAATATCACAGTTCTAGACATTTAGCTCATCATATAACATATGAATATGATTACCATTTGAATATTATATTCAGCTTATCACATGAAAGTGTGTAGGTGTTTTCAGAGCTGGCCTTATTAAAGGGGTCGGATGGGGGGGAGTAGAGGGGTAAAGATTGTTTCTCCAGAATTTCCATATTAAGCATATGAAAATATGTTGTAATTTTGGATGAAAAAGGCAGTTAAAAAGTAAGCATGCTTCTCCTTTATTATATGATTTTGAACCTGCCTCTAATAAAAAACAAAACAAGCTTCTCTAGATCAATTTACTGAAATCATTGTGAGTTGTACATCAATTTCATTATAGTACTTTAGAAGTTTTTGAAGTTTTGTGGCAGAGCCATCCATTGTGGCAAAGTTTTGCAAGGCGATGATGGATCATAAAAAATCACAGAAAGGTGCTTTGCGATATATGGCCCATTTCACACAAGGGACATATGTCTCTTCTTTTGGGAGTTCAGCCGTGAAATAGCAGGAGATGTACAGCTTGAAAAGTATATAAGAAATTGCCATTGAACTACTGGTTAATATTTTAGTTAGCGTGTTCTCAAACTGTGAAATAAAGGTTAGCGGTAGCCATTGTGTGGTTGTTCAATTAGAGGAACTCATCAAAAATAAGAAATTATGTAAATTACAAAATTGGGAAGATGCTAATATGAACATTTATACCCATATCTTTCTCCAAAGTGCCTAAAGAGTAACCAGGGATTAAAGGAATCTCTACTAATTATTATTTTTCCACACCTGTGCCCTGTTTGCCTTTCAAAAAGCTCAGAACACTTTGCATATGCCATCACAGCAGTCCTAGTAGTGCTCAGGGTCAAACTGCCTGCTTCTGAATACTAGTTAATGGTGAACATGAGTGAGGAGGTTCGAATGTGATGCTCACGCCTTGCTTGCAGGCTTCTATAGGCATTTGGTAGGCCACTGTGAGAACAGGATGTTGCACTAAATCAGCTTTTGGTCTGGTCCAGCAGGGCTCTTCCTATGTTCTTAAGCATATTTTTACCAATTACACTTGTACTTTGAGAACATTCAGACTCTGTATGCTACTAATTCTTAAAACCAGTGCTTTCTTTTCCTTTAAAAAAATGTTTAGGGGTATTCTTGTTTTCCTACTCATATTGAAATACTGCCCATCAATGAGGCCAAACTTAGATTCACAAAATGTTTAGGGGTATGCATACCGCTGCGTACCCCCAGAAAAAAGCTTAAAAGATTAGTTGATTTCACCACTCCAATGTTATGACAATGTTCTCTGCAACTGGTGTAGTGTTTTGTCTAAGACTCTGATCTCTGGTCAGATAAATTCCTGGTTCAGCTCTTCCTTCCACCAACCAATCTTTGGAAAGTTACCGGTATTTTCTTTTAGCTTCACATCAGCAATATGGGGGCAACAATATTGATCTACCTTGTAGGATTGTTGTTAGAATTGCTCTGAAGAATCTGAAGTGAGATAGATGATAGATAGTTAGATAGTTAATAGATAGACCTAGATAGATAGATGATAGATAGAGAGATGATAGAGATAATAAGCATAGCCATTCTATTTTCTGTCTACAGAATCTAGTTGCCTGCATATCTTTTCTATGAACCACCCTGAGACCTCCGGGTATAAGGTTGTATATAAATTCAATAAATAATAGTAATAATACCAATGCAACTCCAAACTATGTGTACCCGCAGGGGAAAAATTAAAAAACATATACTGTTGGGAGAATGTTGTTTTATTTTCTCTTCCAGTTGACACCTAAATCACTACTTAAGCAAGATTGGGTTTTCTACTTTTGTAAAATTGGTTCTTAGCAGGCACACAATTAATTTTAAAGATCAATGTATTTTTTAATTACCAGTTGTTTGTTTATGCCTAAAGCCAGTATAATTTAAAAACTGTTGATAAATGGGGGTCATGTAAAAGTGGACAAGTATTGATAACTCTTCCAACATCATTTGTATAGCTAAGACATGTACATAAATTTACATGGACAAAGGAGTGTGTAAGTGACATAGCATGGTGTACATAAGTGATAAACCATGACATAGTGATCAGAGGACTAACCACCATAGGCTGCCCCACTAGCAAAAATTCTGTTATATGTAAGCTCCCATATGGGAGTGAATACAGTAGTCAAGGATGGCAGAAAAGGAATGCACATAGGTGGTCGAACTGTTTCTCGGGTATATATTGACTAAAAATTAGACATGTAAACTTTTTATGACTTTTTATGACGTAGGCAATCAAGTTCAAACTAATGAACAGTCTATGGAATGAGGTGGCCTTGCATTGCAATTAATAACCCCTGAAAGTGGCACGGTACAACTTGTGCGCTTCCTAGACACTAATTTCATATTGTAAGAAAAGATCAAATGTATTTTCAGACTTGGCTAAAACCAATTTATTAAAGGCAGAGACACATGAATATGGCAAAGGGGATTAGCTGTGGTTGCTTTGTTTTGGAACTAAAACAATTTGTAAAGCATTTCTGTATGGGTTTCAGTCACAATTCATCCATTTTTTTCCTCCCAGACATTTAGTGTAGACCCGTAATGTGTTGAACTGCATTTTGCTTGTTCTTGTTCTTTTTGCAGATTTTAATATTGTTCAACATGAAGCAACTGGATGCATAAAAACTGACTCTTAGTGGAATAAAACATTGCCCAGACCCATTAGATATTATTCAAAACTTTACTTGGAGACTTTACTTTCTTCAAATAATACATCCAAATAATACCATACAATATCTTGTGCATGTTCAGCACAGGCTCAGCATCTTATAAACAGACCTAGAAGCAAGGGTCTCTATCCTTACAGCCTCCATTTTGCCTGGAGCTGGATTCACTCTCAGAGAGGCTCATGTACAAAGCCTGGGAACAAAGACTAAAGGCAACTCTCTTGTTTGCCACAAACCTTAATTTTAAAACTGTTCATAGTTAAGTCGGGCTTTTCTGCATATATATTCAGTAGTGGACAGCAGTGTGGAGCAGCAGCACTTGACTGACTCACAGTGGGTGGGTCACTGTTGCTTACCCAGAGGCACAGTGGGAGGAGCAAGGTGGTGGGGGAGGTCAATGCTGTTAGAATGCAGCAGTAGAGCCAATATGACACTCCTGCTAGGGTGTTTGCACAGCACCAATCTCCCTGTGGCTCCTCCCACTCTCCCAGTAAGTGGCAGCAACTCTGCTGCCAGGAAGTCGAGTAAATGCCATCTGCTTTTGTGTGTGTGTCGTTTCATTGGCTGCCAGTAGTTTTGTTCCATAACTGTTTACTCTGAATTAAATGTTGCTTGTTCAGTTATTTTTGTAAATACAGGGATTTTAAATGCATTGGATTGGCAAATAGATAAACTGACCTTGTTTTTAAACAATCTCTCCTATTAAATAGGCTGTGAAATGGAATACAGTCAGTTTCCAAGAGCATTTTGCACAAAAGATTTTCATTGAATATGCTCAGAAAGTAACTTTTGCATTTCCCCTCGTCCTGGAAAGGGCATATAACTCAACAGTATTTTGTGTGCTGGCTATTATTTCTCCCTGTGGTGCTTTTTATTAGAGTGGGAGGTTCTACTTGTTTGGCACACCCAGAGTAAATACCTATCGGTGATCTTACAGCAACTGCTACAAGGTTTGTTTGTCTCCTGACGTATGACTCCCAAGAGTGTATCCTTTCTATTTCAGCAGTGCATGCTTTAATTCAGGCATGGGGAGAACATCTACAGGTTAGCAAATTATGAAAGGTATTCCTGTTGGCATCCATCTGTCTCAAGAGACAATGGATTGTGCCTCTGGGGGTGAAGCCAAATTGCTGCATTAGCAAGCCTAAGCAGTGTGTATGGAGATCTTGGGCTGCCCAAAAGCCCCACTGATGTTGTCCAAATGAAAGCATACTGTATAGGTATAGGCATAGGTGTTAACTAAACTATCACCCTTGACTTTATTTACCTATTATTGGTTCCATCAATGACAGACAACATTGTATGGGAGTGTAGGGCTCAGTAGTACAGTGAATACTTTCCATGCAGAGGAAGGACAGTTCAGTCTAGCATCACAATTTTTAAGAAAGCATATTGTGGTAGCAGGGGTAGCAAACCTTGGTCTGACATCTTGGAGAGTTAGTAGCTGCTAGAATCAACATTACCTGCTAAGAAACCTGATTTATCTATTCAACCCTTGTCCAAAAACATAGCTTACTTTACTAACACCTCTGGGTAAAAGGTTGACCCCTTAGAAATAGCTTGTTCTCACTAATTGGAAAATGATCTCATGACTTGCACCTGTGCTGAGTCTTCAGCAACAATGGCAGTTAACTAATCAAAAGATACCTCAGCTGTGAGACAGAAGGCTCTCTCTCAAGTTTTGGAAGGTTACAGCTTGCTTGTACCTTGATTGGGTAGGAAGGCTTAGCTCAGTACCTAGGCCAAACTTTTTCTTTTCTTGTCTGGTGCCTCACACTTTGATTTCTGACACCTCTGGTTATGTTTCTATGCAGTCCGTTGCTCTGAATGGTTTATATTAGAGCCGGGTAAGTTATCTTTATTGGTTTTTGCTCAGTTTTGGCATTAACAAATGTACTCCTAACTATTTTCTCACTGGTACACAGTTTCTTTCTATGCTGCTTTTAAAAAATCATTTTAAATCCATATCTTCAACTCTTGTGTATTTTCTCAGTGAAAGCCTTGGCGCTGAGTCCAATTATCTTGGCCTCTTGGTCAAACTGCTACTATGGAGCTTTCGTGGGCCTGAGGCTCAAGGACAGGAAGCCTGGTTTTTAGTTTTGGTAGCTGTGAATCTCAGCTGACATCTGGTAACATCTGGGAGCCTCCTGACCCAAACTGTGTTTTACCTTGCAGGGTTGGTTCTTGATTCTGGTTACCTGGCAAATGAACAAGGGCTGGTTCCCAGGGTTTGGGGACCCCAGTAACCACACATACACACACACACACACACACACACACACACACTGCCTTTAAATAGTATGATCTACACGGGCTTTTGCCTTGGAGAAACCAAACTGGTAATTAGAAATGTTAAAATAGACTACAGTCTGATAATAGCAAAGGAATTTAAAGCAATATTTAAAGGAAAAAACCAAGTGCACTAGTCACCCATTATATAGTAATCAGTATGTTGGGAAAGAGAATAAGTACTCGCATGTGAAAGTAGCAGAAGGCAGATTATTAGTCAGTTACATTATACAACCCACAGGAATCTGGTATGTGTTTTCAAGCAGGAAACATTGGCCCTTGTGTACATTCAGAAAATCATAAATAACAAAAGGGCATTTCTCTTCCTTAGAAGTGTGAGTTATGAGGTACAATTGCTGTTCACCTTTCACTGCTTGTTGAAAACTTATCCATTCACTCAAGCCTTTGTGTGGACTGATGCGATACATGTTTTAGAAATTGACTGCTGCTGCTTGTTAATGAAATACAGTTGGCTGCCAGTTGTGCAAATATTTAGTTGAGTCCAGCCATTATGTTTTGTGTTTGTAAGGAGTCTTTGCCCTCTTTTGTGTGGTTGCTTTTCAGTTATTTATAGCGTGTTATCATGTCCCCCTCAGTCCTCTTCTCTCATAAAAGGCCTGTTGCCCACATTAAATGTTTTGTTTGCAGGTCATCCCAATGAAAAAAAAAACCCTGCTGAAAACTGAGAGGATGAGGAAAAATGTGATTGAAATGGTGAGCTGTTGCTCTCCTGCAAACTGCTTGAGAGTGTGGACAGACATTTGTATTACTGCGCTTTTGATCGCTGGCCTTCAAGCTGATAAAATCTAGCAGGAGGAGGTTGACTGGATGGATCCAGGATGGGTTCATGCCTTGCTATGGGAGGGAGTTTTGCCTACCACCTTGAAAGAGGTAGTGCGAACTCTCGTAAAGTGGTCCTCCATGGATCTGAAGGTTTTAGAAAACTGCCAGCCAGTCTCAAATACTCTATTACTGAGCAAAGTGATTGAGAGGGTGGTGACCAGCCAGCTGCAGGTATGCCAGGAGGAAGTAGAGTATCTGGACCTATTTCAGTCTGGTCTTATGTCTATTTTTGGCACTGAAACAGCATTGGTTGCCTTTTGTCAGCATAGATATGGGGAAGTACAACCCTGTTGGTTCTCCTTGATTGCTCCTTGTGTTTTCATACCATTGACCATGGCATCGTTCTGGACCATGCCCAGCTGGGACAGCAGCTGTTCCACTTCGCACGCCTGCCCAGGGACCTGGTCCCTGGAGTACTCTCTGCTGTCCTCTTCACTTCTGTAGCAGCAGCAGCAGCAGCAGTCCTCCAAGTGGGGGAGACAGCAGTCATCCCCCCCCCAAGAGCCACAGGATCAGGAGTCTGTGGGTGGAAAAGTTGGCAGTTGTCACCCCCAACAGCCACTGCAGCAGGAGGAGGAGTTGTCTCTGGGTGGGGAAGATGGCATTCCCCACCGAGGGGTTGCAGGGTCAGGTAGATGGAATTCAGGGCAGGCAGGCTTTATAACGCTGCCCCAGCAGCTGGACCATGACCAGCTGGGGCAACAGCTGCTCCCACTTTGCTTGCCTGCCCAGGGACCTGGTCCCTGCTTTACTCTCTGCAGTCCTCTTCGCTTCTGTAGCAGCAGGAAGGGTAGCATTTTAATGATGTGAAGAGAGCTGATGTGTGAATTGATTTAACGTTCCCCAAATGTGATGGCAATAGCATGTTAGGCTATATAGCCTCCTTCTGAAGAGGCTGCCTGGCCCTGAATCAGTTTAATGCTTTGGTTAAAAAGCTTTATTAAGTACCTGCTGGAATTTTTAAATCTCCTTTGGACTGGCATATCCTTGCTGTTACTGTGCACACATTTTTATCATAAAACCAATGTGATTAACTGAACCTCTGAACATTTCTGCGTCTCCCAGAATGAGCTGATCCTCCAGCTATTGCTCAGGACAATTTATTTGGCATTAAAATAGCATTTTATGCTTGAGCAATCCATCTGCTGGGCCCAAAATTAGCTGATTCTGCTAGGTATAGATGAGCAGTTTTATAGCACTCCATGATTATATACTTGGTTTTCAGCCCTGCCGCTAGAACAACTGGATGTTTCAACCAGTCTGTCAATTGTGGGTCTACATGCCCCCGCAATCACTAATGTAACAAAAGCCTGCAGAAATCCAGGCTTTCTTGTGAAATCAGGAGAGCACTTAAGGACATATATAGGAAACAATAAACAGTGCTCTCTAGGTTAAGTTAATGCCAAGCTCACAAAATTCAAATAGATTGCTGTTCAGACTAAAAACTACAGAGGGGAACAACTTAAATCACAACAAAACAATAGGTCCTACAGTTCAAAACTCTGTGAGATTGTTTGATTTTCTTTTACCTCATCACATGTTAAAAATAGAAAGTGTATTCCCAGAGAGTAAGGGGAAATTTCCATTCACCACTAAGCCCACAACCTTTGTTTCTGTATCAATACCAAAAAAAGCAGGGGTGATATAAGGAAATGTGTTGGTTCTGCACATTTCGTAGCTGATAACCAGAAGGGTAGAGACTGTTGCAAAAGTGTTTAACCGTCCATTTATAACTGGAGTTGCAAGCATTCTGTTTGGAAACAACCACCATCCATTTCTTTGTGGTAGTTTGCATGATCCTGTGTCAGATTTCTGACCATAGCCAGAAGTGTAACAGGTTCAAGAGCTGTTGCTCCGGTTTCTCTCTGGGCCATCTTATTGTTACAAATAACAACTTTGGAAGTGGCGCTGGCTTGATTCTAAGAGTTCCTTAGCTCATCCATACACAGATGGCTGGTGGCTGCACAGAAAAGCATGGCATTGGGAAAGGCAAGAGGCAAGAGTGTGCTTGTTCAAGAGCTGCAGTCACAGCCACAGCTTCTCACAGGTGCCATCAAGGCAGCAGCAGTAGAGCAAGTCAAGAGGTGGACTTCTCCAGATTTGTTTCTAGGAAGACTGCCTAGAGCCTTGTTCAGTAGACAATTCCACAGGGAGGATGGTGATAGTCAGGACCATGCACTCTGGCTCTGAACTCTTTGTAGAAGGTATATGCAAATTGGTTCTGTACACAGTGTCAGCCTGTACACACAAAGGCTTTGTGAAGAAGTTCAGTTAAATTTGTAGAGGTCAGATCAGCAGACATGACATTCACTAACACATTTTCATTATCAATTGTCATATGAAAATGTGTTTGGGTCTGTATATAGGTACACACAGATGTGTACCTGTGCACACACACTCACACCCACCGCTGATCTGGTTAGATATTTGCTAGTTGTGATAAGCCACCCCAGAATTTCAAAGCCTGGAAACGCTCTGCTCCAAGGCTTCTCCTATCTTGCTGAAATCCAGTTCCGTAAGTCATTTCCACCATCACCACCCCCTGCTCTTCCTCCATCTGCCCTGGAGACAGCATCTGTGAATCTATCAGCAGCCTATTTTAGGCAACAAGAAAGGCCATGACAATATGGTCACCTGCTGCCTCTTATTTGGTAGTGACAGCAATGCCCACACAGGTGTCCATGCCTCCAAGGGACCCATTCCTACAGATATTTTGGTGACTCCGGGGGGGGGGGGGGGTGTTAGCGGAATTGTCTTCCCACCTAATAAATGCACTCAGTTCACTGCCAAAGGATGTCTTCTGTCAATATGTACTGAGTCTCCTTTATGTGGAAGCTTTCCTAATGTATACTGTTTTCCTAGCTGCTTAAGAATTGCTAGACTGCAGTGTAAATATGCACTGAGAAGGGAGTTTTTAATGTGTATTCGTTTACACAACAGTCAATAATGGTCTTTCATGTCAATTTACATTTAGATGCTAGTAAAACTGGTATTTCTGACCTAATCAGCTGTAAAATCTGCTTCAAAGAGGCAAATAACATCCACTTTAGAAAGCAAATTTAACACCCGCATTTCCCAGATGGCTAAATACATATTTACACAATAGACTGTGAATGTTAATTAGGGGGGTCTTGGCCAGACCACCATTGCCAGATTTAATGCCTATTAATATTAATGGCAGTGGTGCATATTCACCTAGAGAACAGTGTTCTTAATTAGAACAGTGACAATTCAAGCCCAATGGAGTTCCCTGGCTGAATGCTGCTTTAGTTACATGGATGTAAATCTAGTTTAATATATTTAATAAATGGGAATAGAATGCAGCGTTTGGAAGACTCATGTGCATATTTATTATTCATTGTTTACTCAATAATAAGTCTTTGAAGCTCTTTACATAATCTAGCTAAAATACATGAAAAAGCTAAAACATATACATTGCAGTTAAAGCAGCATGCTGGCTACCTCAAACCTGAGTTCAGAAACAGCAATAAATAAATAAAGAACTATATAACATGTGAAACATTTGTCAGTACTTTAAATAATGCATCATTTTCATGTTTTAAAAAGTAGTCTTCACAAGTTCAAGTAGTAAACTTAACATGGGGAAAAACAGCACAGCAATTATAAAGAAACATTTCCCAATTGCAAGAGAGTGTTAAAAAAATCAGTGTTTTTACTTTCTGCATTATTTTTAAAAAAACAAGGAAACCGCGTTGTTTCTTGCAGCTATGTATTCCATGGCATCTTCCCCAGCCCCATTTAAGCCAGAAACATCAGAAGAGAAAGATTTATAATGGAAACATCGATAGAACTCTAGCAGACAGTGCTCAAATACATGTAAACAAAATCTCTTTCTAAAAGGGATGTCTGAATTCCAATTGATTCTAATTATCTGCTAAGAGACACAGAAAAGAAGGAAAGATTAGGGGAGGATGACAAACATCTCTATCCTGTAGTTTCAAAATTTCACAGCTTTTTCATGTAGCAGATGAGTAAAAGAAAGAATTTTTTTAAAAAATCATTAGTGTTTGCTGCTGATATATTAAGCACACAGAAAGAAGTTAATATATTGAAAGGAAACAGAAAAAAACCCGTAAAACAAGTTGCATGTTGACACTATTATTTTGTGAGATTTAAATAAGACATGTGCTATAAAACACAAGCATATTGTAGAACACTTTTAGATTGAGGTTTGAAGTTGTGTTATTCTTGGAGTGCCATTTAGGGAGACAGTGGGAAACTTAAATAATATTGAATTGAAATCCTACACTATGGTTTCAAAGGATTGACAGCCTTTATTGATCATGCTCAGCAATCTTCTGGGCAACCCTAAGACATGAAAATGTAGACAGGGGAAAGTCTAAAATTCAAATTTGACCCCATGGGCCTAGAGACATTATCAAGAGAGGGAGAGACTAAGCTGAATTCACATTCCAAGGAAGCAGCTACTGGCTTCTTTTGGAGATGATGGCAGTCCGCTGGGGTCCTACAAATGAGAGAAATATAAAATAGCGAGGAATAAATGTTTATGGTGTTACTTTATATTTCCCTTGAAATGTGCATATTTATGCAAAATGCATTGCTGTAGCTTTTCTGAAAATGAAAATGAAATCATCACACATGTAAGGTGGAAAAATCTCAGGGGCCCACTTTAGCCAAAATACACTCTCTAACAACTTGCCAGGCAGACTCAACTGTTAAACCTAGCACTAGAATTTTCAAGGGTTGATTTCTGTCATCTTCTCCCACCCCTCATGTATTTTATTATATCAATGTATATTTGGCAGCAAATACAGCAGATGATTTCCACTTGGAGTAAAATGGTTTTGGAACACTTTGGTCTTTGAGGATCACTGTGAACAAATGTAGCTTAAAGCAGTATTGCATTTATCCATTGAAATGTGCCATAGGAGAAGTACAGCATCATTATGGAACTTCAGACAAAGACGTATTAGCTATCACACTGGTATGAGGTCTATGGCTTGCTGTTTCTGTTTCTGTTCAAACATTGCCGTGAGTTATATTGGAAAGAACAAGAATCATTATGCCCGTTTTCTTCTTAAGTTGTAGAACAGGGGTTGTCAACATTTTAGGGCCAATGGGCACATTGAAACCACAGAATCTGTCAGTTGGCATCAGACACACCCTGCAATCATGCACACACAGACTCATTGCAATAAAACTCCCAGACATGCACTTATTGCAACCACTGAAATACGCACACTGCAACTACACATACACTAACTCCCCCTCCCCCAGCAGTGGTGTGGATATTTTCATTTCCCCCAAAAAACATAATGGGCATAGGATGATCTTCCTGGAGAGTGCAGGTGCGAAAGGGGCAATTACCGTCTTTTACCTTCTATAAGACTCCCCCATGTATAAGATGCCCCCTATTTTGGGGGACTCAGATTTAAGAAAATGGGAGGAGATGGCCCAGAGTATAAGATGCCCCCTAATTTTTGACATTATTTTTTAGGGGTAAAAGCCTAGTCTTATACACGGAAAAATACAGTAATCCAGCAGCAAGGCCGCTCCTTTTCCCTATGGAGCAGTATTGCAGGCAGGCCACACGCTCTCACTGTGTACAGCAGGGACGTGGCAGTGCTGTAGGGGAGTTCCAGCCGTATCACGCCCCCAGCCAAACAATCTGGTTGGCCAGGGGGTGTGGCTTACCATATTTAAGCAGCCGCATGGCCGGGGGATCTCCCTCTTGTTCCTCCTTCCCCGGATCTGCTTAATGCTTCAGTCGCTAAAACCTGGTTCATGGGAGGGGAGATTGTGGCCATCACCTGCCCCTCCTCTTCTGTTAAAGGGATCCAGGGTTGCGGCTCTCATCTGAAGCACGGGTATGGGCTAAGGCCATGCCACGACCACATTGGGGACCCTGGGGGAGCTGTCAGTTGATGTACATCAACAGGGCTCCCTCTACTGGTGGTTGACCCTTACTGGACTACCTGCATGGCGGGCAGGAGTCAGATATAGTTGGTTCAATTCCAGTGCCTAAGCCAATACCACTCACATTCTGTAACCACTAAAGTTGTGGACTTCATTATCCCATTAACCTAAAATACTGGTGTCTATGTGTTTTATTATTCAACAAATGGGGGAGGGCTAAGGGCCTTGACACAGAATTCTCCTCCATGCACACTGCTACAGCAATTGGACTTGAAAAAGGGAAACATCAGTGGCAGACTTCGGGGTCTCAAATTTCAGCAGCACCCTATGCAACACTAAAATTTGTCTCTCTCACTCCCTTCTACAGCGTTCCTATGGCATCCCCTGCAGTGAGGTGCTCAGTGCCACTACACCATCCTAAAACTACCTCCAGAACCATTATAATATTTATCTCAAGTCTAATTACAGAGGGGAGGAGTGAAGGGGGGAATTCAAACGGGGGGGGGGGAGTTAATCCTTCCCTCGCTGAAATTTCTCCTCCTTTGATGCAATTAGTCTTGAAATAAGACCGTAATATATTGGCTCATGTTTATATCCTTCCCACAAAAGTTTTGTTTTTATCCTGACCTTTTCTATCTTTTTTCTTGTTTTCTGCTCCCCCCCCCCCCCGAGAATGTCTTTGTCTTCCTCTTAAAATGCCTTGAGTAGCTTTGTTATTTTTAACATTCAAATATCCTTCCTCTTGTGAGTGGATTCCAGCGTACCCCGTGATGTCCACTTTAGGGTAGTTGCGTGTGGTTCTGTTGTAGCCACACTTGTCAGAACCATGCAGGCAAGCAAAATATCACAAAGTATCTCCTGAACAAAGCCTCAAGCAGATAGCTGGCTGTGTCAGTGAATTTTCTAAATCTGAAGGACAGAATATCATAGGGAGTATGCAATCACCAGGGTCTTCTGAAGTTCAGAAAGAGCCCAGGAGATAATGTCATTGGTACAAAACGTTGTCAGAAGATAATGGTCTCCTGCTGCTAGATTAAAGCCTGGGAAGACTGAGCCCTCTTAGCAAAACTACACACAAGCAGAACCAAGCTACTGATGGTATTTTCAAGGTAGGAGGCATTTATCTTGTAACAACATCCTATTCCATTCACTCTGCTCTTTTGTTGTGGCAGAATAGAAATGAACTGTGTCATTGTTCAGAATATGCCTTGCTGTTTTCTGATTGGTTCATCTTGCTTTCCAACCTTGCCATGATTCTTGGGCTGCTTAAATGGATGCTTAAACCCCAATTTAAATCAATAAGGCTGCATCCTTAAACACATGTACTAAGGACTAAGACTGACTGAACACAATAGGACTGACTTCTGAGTATACCTATATGGGATTGCACTGTTATTACTATCTTCCAAGCATTTTAATACTCTACCTTTCTATTTGCAAACACAAATTTATTTCATGTGAGGAACTCAATTTCTCTGAATATGATAAAACAAAAGGCATCTCTAAAACATATATCCTCTGCTCAGCTGAATTTTATTATCAAGAATGTGTAAATACAAACAACCAAATACCACTGCTTGAAAAGGAATATCACTGGTGGTACTTTAGTTATTTACAGACTAAATAGCCAGGGCATAGTTGAGTTTGGCAAGGGGTGTTTTTTATATCCAATATCTCCACCTTACACCAAATATTTCAGCTCAGTGCTAATCTGTGCTCTAATAAATCAGCCATGCTCAAGAGTAGATTATTGTTATGCTTTATATACCGGTTTAACTTTCAGGAACATTCAGTACTAAATCTACAGTATGCTGCATTGAAACACTGGATCACTGATGAGCTCTCTTCCAGTGTCACCAGTCTGTAAAAATAAAAGGTTGTGACCTTTTAAATTTTGCACAAAAAGGAATAACCCATGACTCTCCTCAATGGAACCACCACACCTATTTATGTATTTCATAAGATTTATACTCTGCTTGTATTCCTTTCTTTTTTAAAAAAATAAAACAGTAAAAATCCATAAAAACAACTCTGTAAATCATTCAAAACAATTTATAGGATCAGAAATTGACTTCAGTCTTTTTATAAAAAAATCAAACCAGAGCAATAATTAACAGCACAACCCTATGCATATTAGCTTGAGGTAAGCCACACTGAACGCCGTGGAACTTATTTCTGAGTAAACATAGGGCTGAGTTGTAATAATCTAAGCCTGAAATCCTATGCATACTTGCCTAGGAATAAGTTTCATTTAACTCCTTAGGACTACCTCTGAATGGATATGCATAGGAGTGTGTTGTTAGACTCAATTTGGATTATCTTCCAAGTAAGGCAGTATTTTTTATTACCACAAACTGGGTAACACTTTGAAGATATGGATAGTAGAAAGTAGTGTTTCTACTCATGAAGGAAAATGCTTTTCCTGGCCAATGTTAGTCAATGGACCTGTTATTCCATTGTTGCTAAGCAGCAGTTTTTGGCCAATCTTAGCCTGTAGTACTGTACAAGATTCTCATAGAATAGGCCTCACTCTTGAAGAGCTTATGGGTCAGGTCAGTCAAGAGGTGAGATGTTAGGTGTGAAAGGACAGCAAGAAGAAATCACAAGAGATGAGTAAAAATAGTTTGCGAGGCATGGAGGAAGGGGAAATGTCTTTAAGGTGCACAGTGGCTGGATTTCTAACAGGCAGCTTAAAGGCCCTGAGGAGTCTTCACAAAAAATGGGAAAGATTTAGGTGGTAACGCTGTGCTGTATCTGCTGAATTTTTGTTCTCCATTCCAACTTTTAAAGACCAGCCTTACCAGTGCTGGCCACCACCCACCCACCCTGCAAATTCAGGCCTTCTCCTGCACCTTCAATAACTATAGAACAGTGGCGTAGCATGGGGGGTGCAGGGGGGGCAGCCGCACCGGGCGCAACATCTGGGGGTTAGGGTTAGGGGCGCAAATCCATGGGTTAGGGGGCGCAAATCCACGGGTTAGGGGGCACAAATTACTTGCCTTGCCCCGGGTGCTGACAACCCACGCTACGCCACTGCTATAGAATGTGCAGAAATTGGCTAGAGTGGTTGTAGGTCACAGACACCAACATTGTAATAATTGCACTTGTAACACAAAGGTAGTGGTGAAGATGGAACTAACTACAGAACTATAGAATACCATACCATATCAATATTGCCTAAATTACACACCTGCAGCTTAGCAGTTGTAATTTCCTGACATTTTGGAGCTTATGAAAAGATGGAAAGCCCAACATACTAAAGCAAAATATTTATTGAACAAACACTGAAAACTGGAATTCTGCCATACCATGAAGAGGGAGAAGGAATCCCAGTGAAGTACAGTGATACCCTATTGGCCAGGCACATGGGTGCTCTTTGGGAAATAAGCTCTTTAGGAAACAACTGCCACCTCAAAGCTATTTGGCAATGTGTGATTTCTCTCTCTCTCTTCCTCCACCCCCCCCCCTCCACAATTGTTTTACCTCAAATAAAAGGCCTGTGTTTTGTTTTTGTTTCAATTACAGTGCAAGTTGGAGTTTCATGCGTGCACATCTGGCAAAAACATTGCAGCTCGCTGTGAAGGGCCTTGCCCATGCCTTCCGGGACAGGAAAGTCTAAAGCACAAGGCCGAGAAAACTGGTGAGTTGATCTGTTGACTTTGATATAAAATGTCTTTCTAATTACTTTCGCTGTTGGTATGCTGTCCAGTCCAATCCAATCCATATTTACTCCGAAGAGAGATCCATTAAGTTCAGTGAGACTTACCATACTTTCAAGCATCTGGCTGTTCTATGTGGTGGCAATAGAATTGCAAGTCCTGGGGCTCTTTTGTTATGACTTGTGAAAAGGCCTCTAGCCCAAGCATTCTGGAATCCTAGATGAGTGATTTTCAAATACTGAATGGGTCACTGGAGCCTTGCAGTTGAATTGAAATGCTACTGCAAGTTCATGTGAAGGGTAGTGCATCAGAAGAAGGTGGCAGGATTTTTTCTACTCATGTACGTTCCTTGTGTGATTCAGAACCCTGGTTTTCCAAGATTCTAAATTGCGCACTGAAAATTGTAGAAAAAACAACCTATATCTAAAAGGATATCTTTATTGCATTGTTATTTTTTATTGTTTTTTAGACCCAAGGAAGATGATATTATGCTGCAGCTATTGTTCTAAATAACAGCATTTCATTTGGCTGCTCCTCTTAAAGAATGCATCATTATTTCCCCTGTTCACCACATTTTATCAAATTTTGAGAAAGCATTTTCCATAGTATGGTCACCCAATATTACACATGTGTTTAGTAATCCCTGATGTGGCTGGGATGGTTTTGGAAAAAAAACCTCACTGATAAATTGCCACATTTTTATTTTCTTTTTTTTCTTCTCTTAAACAAATACACCTGCACACCCATTGCCTCACATTATCTGCTCTCTCTATGCCCTTTCACATGCCCTTATCAGAGGCTGTATCATATTAATAAATCTCCAGTGACATTTTAAGCTCACAATTTCATTCACATAACAGAATAAATTCTAATAACCGTTAGGTTGATAAATGCAATTTGACAGGATGTACGTATTCAGCAGGGCAAGCTTTTGTTTTGCTTGAATCTCTGATTAGTTAATTCTGCTGAGCAGAGCACATTGTGATGTGTTCACTCTCTTTCTGGAAACACAACTTCTCAAGTGATTGAGACAATAATTATTTTGGAGTTGGTTCTCTTAATGACCATCCTGTATGTTACTCTCACAATTAGTGCATGTGTGTATCACTGTACTGCTCTCTTATGTGGCCTGTGGCCAATGCAGGTGTCAAAATCCACACCCATGACGTTTTGGGCTTTAACTGATTGTCCCAAGGACTCAAAAGTGGCATGGACTGCAAGGCCAGCTCCTGTAGTAAACTGCAGTGGTAGAAATGAGGGCCTTCTTTCCACCCCCACTACAATCAATGTGTTCTGTGGATTCACCGATGCCTGTAAATAATTAAAGTTATGGCCTAGTGATATTCCAAGACTGGGGCCTGCCTCTTTCTTGCCAATCACAATACATAGGTGTTGCTTATCTCAGCCATCTCACAAAGGTGTCAGGTTTTCTTCTTCTGGCAACCAAGGTAGGCAGCAGTGACCAGAAGCAGATTGGCTAGTGGGGTGGAGCTATAGCAATAGCCTCCCAGCAGCACTGTTGTGGCTGCCTACCAGAATGGAGATGGTGAAACAGAGAGTGGCACCAATCCAACACTCCTACCACTATGCTCACACAGCCCCAACCTCAGTTCTGCCTCGCTCTCCCTTCTTCCAGTAAGCAACAGCAGTGCCACTGCTATGAGGCTTTTTCTCCTGCTACACCCACCTCTTGCAATGGAGGTGCCCACACAGATCAATATTGCTGCCTCTGTTGGCTAGGGAAAGCAGATGGCTGCTTCTTTTGAATAACTAAGAACTGTGGACGGAAGAACTGTAACGAGCATCCTTTTCTTTGAGAAGGGCCAGAGCTCGGTGATGGAATATCTGCTTTGCATGCAGAATGTCCCAGATTAAATCTATGGCATCCATAGATAAATAAAGCTGAGAAACACAACTGCCTGAAACACTGTAGAACCACTGCCAGTCAGTCCAGACAATATTGAGCTAGATGGACCAATGGTCTGCTCATGGAGGATATATTTCTCTGGCCAAACTGCTGGGATAAAAAAAAAAACTTGATGTGGCTTATTGCTGGTGGTTGTGCAATTCCTGCATCTCTAACATTGCCTTTGAGACCTAGCCTCTGCCCACTCACAGTATCTCCCTGATCACACCCACCCACCCACTTATGCACAGAATATTTTATAATGTCTCTCCCTATAAAGCTAGCAATTTGGTGTCCTGCCTGCAGTTCTGTTATGTAATTAGCATGGTCCAGTTTGTGCTGAGGTAATGTAAATAGAAAGTCTCTCAGAGATTAATTTATTTTCTCAATAAGAGTGTCAGGTACAAAATTCCTTTAACTGAAATTTGCTGACAGGTGATGCAGTATTTCCATCACTTATGAGAAGCTGAATTTGTGAAATCTATTCAGACATGACCATATTGCTAAGCAGAAATAAAAGAAGGCAGTGCTGAAACCGGTGCTTCAATAGAGGGATGTTAGTGGGAAACTACTGAACAGAATTACAGTGCCAGGGTTCTGAGCAAAATGGAAGCATGCCTCACCAAACTGCTGCATAAGCTTTCTTAATCCATTTATATGAGTTAAATATATGTAATTTTAAACTTCTAATTTCCAGGCTTCCACCTTGTTCTGCATATGTGCACTTAGTTGAGCACAATTATGATTCTAAGTTAAAGGTATAAAGAAACATTTAATCTCCGGGGTGGTATTAGATTAGTCTTTAAAAAAACCAACCAAAAAAATGCCATGTGAATGAAAAACAGAGAGAGCAGTATCAGTGTGGCTTACCTGAGGGGGGATCTCAGATGATATTATTGGAAAATGTTTGCAATTTAAGCAACCACCATCTTACAGATCTTTCCCTTCTACTCAAAATTCTGTTGTGCAATTTTATCCCGCCCATGTGGCTTCTTAATTCATGTGTTTTTCTAGTGGCAAGAGATCCCACTATAGCAAAGCAGCTAACACAACTCCCACCAAGGTGAGTGGGGCCTGACAGGTGTGCTTTGAAATAAAACATTGCTTTTAGTAACTTAGAGCATCTCCATGGAGCCTCAGATCAGAGAATCAGAGCTTCAAACTTAGGGGTGCAAAACAGCCTGATAGCCACCTTCCAATGGCCACAGGCCAGCGGGGCAGCAACAAAGGCAAAAGTGGGCATAGGAAGGAATGTGAATCTTAGAGTAGGCTAGTTTCTATCCACACTCACATACCTTTCTCTGTCCTCCAATCAGGCAAGCACATTCCACTTTCACCTTGATGGGAGGTCAGTGGCTCTGGTGGGAAGTGGCAGCTGGATTTGGCATCCTTATTTAGAATCTGAACGGATCCACCATCGCAGCTTGTGGTATGGCACCTTGGCCATACCAAGTCTGGTGCTGATGGTGCTGCAGAGCTGGCAAGGACACCATGAACCTGACATGGAACACCTGCGGTCCACAAATGCTTCCTGTTGCATGCCAAGGGGTGACAGGAATGGAGAAACAGGACCTTGGACAGTACCATTGCAGGCCCTTACTGCTAACATTTGATGTGTGGTGCAGAAAATTTGGTGTAGCTCATTCATTTAGTCTGCAGCTTTCCTGGGAGTAAGGAAACCAGTATGCCCTGCATGAGACAAGATTATATAGCACTGGCCTGATTTAGCTGCAGAGACCCATACTATGAATGATTTGATTGGAGCTAAATTTGTAAAAATTATGCTGCACATCTTTCATGGGTCTCTTTCAGGATCTATTTTGCAACCCCCATTGAGTTGACTGGAAGTGTATTAGCGGCAGTGCCTGATTGATTACAGTTCTGGTCTGAAGAAGGGTAAACTGGACTAATAATTTCTTCAATAATAGCTCCCTGTTAACATCAGCACCCAGTATCACTAAGGCATTCACATCATAATAATCATTTCATTTGAATTATAAGATGGTAAGAAGGAAAATTAAAGGACGATTTGTCACTGTAATGATATATGCTCTCTGCATTGTCTGGTATTCTGCAGTAAAATCTTTGAAGAGACAAGCAAATTGTATTCTTTCGTCCCTGTGTTTTGAAAATTGGATTTTGCTCAGTTCTCCAAGAAGCAAAACCCTCATAGTGATGCTGTATTACAAATGGCATATTTTTAAAGTGAAAGCAAATGTTTAATCCACATTCTCTGCCTGCCTGCCTGCCTGCCTGCTTGTGGCACACAAACTTTGAAGTTCATCAAAACATGGGGTCTGTGCTTCATTATTAACAACAGCACCAGGCCTTACAGTCTGTTTTGGTGACCATTTCCAACTCAGCTGTTGAAAGATAAAGTTTTATTTGTAATCAGCTCTTGTTAGCTGCCCTTTCAGACAGTATGCCCCTGCTTCCTGCAACAAATTCAGTACAGGAAATATTTCAGCAAGGCAAGGGAATGAATACTGAAGTTTAAAACAAGAGTCTGTGGTCATTTAATAGTGTTGGAGAGGTTCTAGTCCAAGCCTATGTGCTAAGAAAGAGTTAATCACAGAGCAGTACTTGCCTCCCTATCTACCCACAAATCAGCACCACAGTGTGTTGCAGAGAGAGAAAATGGAATGGGGCAGGGTATCTCATGAATGACAGTAAATATTATGGAGCTGGTCCAAAGTTCCTTGTTTGCTCTGATTTGGTATTCATTCATTTATTAAACTTTTTAAATTGCCCTTCAACCAAATGGATCCCAGGGCGATTAGCAAGATGATAATGCGACACCAGCTGAAAAAAAAAAGTTAAACAAATTATTGAAACAACACTGCAAGATATAGCAGCAAACATAAAATGGAGCTTAAAATGCACAACCTTCACAACACTGGACATTCTAACCAGTTTTCATCAAAAGCCAGATGAACAGATGTGTCTTGATGCATTGTCAGAAGCCCAGGAAAAAGGAATTCCACAGCCAGAGTGCCACTACTGAGAAGGCCCTGTTCTGTGCAACCACATAAGGGACAATCCCTGCTGGTGAGAAGAGAAATGCCCCTTCTGCTGATCTCAGAGCCAGATAGAGGAAGGTGTTGCATCAGATCCCAAACTAATGTGAACTTCTTAAATTGAGCCCAGTAGCATTTAGCCAGCCAATGCAGATGTATCAAAATAAATGTAACATGATTCCATACAGATGTGCTAGTCAGCATCCTTACAGAAGAATTATGCACTACCTGAATTTTTTTGAATGTCCTCAACCCCACATGGAGCACATTGCAATAATTTGGATATCAGAGTGTTGAGTAAAGAGTCCTCGGCTTTCCAGACCCAGGGCCCACCTTATCATATTTGTGTCTCTAAGTCTTCTGCCATTATGGAAAAATGAGAGTTCTAGAGAGTTCTTCATGTTCCACTGGAGGGAATCAGATGAGCATCACTGAATAAGTCTCTTACTGGCAGTGTTGCAGCTTCTGTTGAACTACTGTAATAGCAATTAAGCAACAGAATAACTTAATTTGCCATTGGTATGTTTGTTTTGTAAGGCTATAAAATTGGAACAATTGTAATTGGCACAAGTACAAAGCTACAGTTGTAGTTTTGCTGTTTTCATTTTCTTTTGTTTCTCACAACCTTTTATCAGAATGGGAACAGAATGTGTATTACAATAAATTTCACAAGCATCTATTGTTATCACAACTTCAGTTTGAGGCACTAGGCAAAACTCTTTTTTTTTTAAAACTTTCTCAAGCTCTTAAATAAGTGACATTTCAGTTCCATAAAGTTAGCGTATAATACAAGAAGGGGCAATACTGTAAATAAAGCGATGACCCTTAAAGAAGAAACAGCTGGCAATCCCAAAGGAATATACCTTGGCAAGTGCTGAATTTTAAAATGGCAATCGGTGTACTCGGCAATCTGTTTTTATGCCCTTCTGTAACCTCTGTCTCCAGACTAACCTATAACAGTACTTCCTATGTCTTTCTAACTTTGCGTTTTTTAGCGTCTCTAGGTGGTATTATACTATACTTTTTTAAAAATACCAGTTTCTGTGTGCATTTCATTTGTCCGTGGATATATGCAATAATTCAGCAACAGCAGTCTTTATGACATAACATTTATGTGACTACACCAACAGCAGTAAGTGGCAATGGGGCAGTTTCCTCCATTGCACCTGAGGGCACCAGTTATGGGGGTGCAGGACAGGCCATGTGATACATACAGCTCTGTCCTCTGACAAGAGAGTACATCCAGGGGGTTCAGGTACAACATTCAGAGGGCAGTGCTTGCCACCTAGCATCTACTGTCTGAGATGGTTCCTTACTCTGCCTAAAGGTAGACCCAGTCCAGCCCCCTCCTGCTTTAATTCATATCAGGAAAATGGGGAAAAAGAAGCATTTGGGCCATACAGGTCTATGGCATACCAATCTTCCAACTTCCTGTCTGAAAGTCCAGTCATTGTAGAAGAATTCAGATACAGCTTATATTGACGACTTCCCCTCTAAATGTTACACACTAAAGTGCACATCCTGTTCACGGTGGAGTGACTATCCTATTGTTTGTGCTCAACTACCTGTCTTCTCCTTTATTGAGTCAGCTACATTTTATGAGCTAATCAATGACAGTTAACTCATTTCCATTAAATTTCAATGGAATTTCTTTAATCAGCATTATTTACCTAACATCCATCAGAATATATAAGTGGTTGTGCTGTATTTCAGAACCAAGAGAGAAAAAATTTCCCAGACATGAAATCGAAATGTCATGAGCCTGAATACTGCAGGATGACATAAACCTTTAGGACTTCTGCTCAGAAGACTTTGACAGCCCCTAGAACAACAGCTTTATCTTTCTTTTTTAAAGAAGGTATTATAGAAAGGAGAAAGAGGAGCCTTCAAGAATCTATACATTCAAGTAACCTACACCAACTCAAGCTAAATTATTGGGCTAATTCCCCTTTCAATACCATTATTGTGGTGAAGAACTGTAAAGCAAATTGCTGAACAGCCAGTGCTCGGATCACAGTTTAAATCAAAAGAGCTTTAATAATCAGCATGTTTTGAACATATGACTCAGTAACATAAGTGTTATGGCAGCCACCTGTCTTCCACCTCGAAATGCCACAAAACCTCTTAACTGAAAGTTCCCACCCAACTTTCTTCATGAGTTTGGGAGATTTTGCCCTAAAGCCTTCCTAAAAGCTCCTATTAATGATGCATTTGAGTCATATCTTCAAAGGACACCCTACAGAATTAAACAACGGCCCTTCTATTATACTGCTTTGGCATATGTGGGCTGTTCATGGCTTTCCAACTTTCTCTTTGTCTCACTTTTTTACTTTTTTGACTCATATTTCAACATACGGTAACTGTTAGAGACTATTCAGAGACCTAAGAATGAAGCTTAAGGTCCTCAAAATTCTTATAGCTTCAGTGGGGTACGTTTTATAAAAAATGGTTCCCAATTCCAGCACATTATTAATGCTCTTCATGCAGCTGTAACTTTGTCTGTGTCTGATGCAGCACTCACCAATATTATACCAAATTGTTGGCAGATCATAATGTTAATTTGAAAACAAATGCTTTAAATGCTCTTTCTCTAAGTATGTGCCATTGTAGGTGTTTTATTCTGGAACGCTGGCTGCCTAATAAGCTTTATTGTGTTTCGAAGCATAAACCTGGAATTGATCCTGCTCTTTGTAATGCTGTTTTTCCCAGAGGGGATATTAATACTTTACCAAAAGAAAATAAATTAAAATAGGTTTGTTTACTTTCAACAGCCCATCAAAGGAGCTGTTTCACTTGGTATGAACGAGATGGTCTTTTACACGAAGATGAAATAGAGAGCCAAAGTGTACTTTTCAGGGGCTATTTTGCATATTGAACTGTCTCAAAGGTATTCACAGTAAGTTATAAAACACTTATGTAAGACTAGACTAGGGGTGGACAAACCTGTCAGTCTGGGTTTTTCTCCATTCTCTCTCTCTCTCCCCCCCTCCCCCCCAGTATTTGGGGTAAAAGCCTGTGTACTGCAATTTTGCCTGGTATATATGTATTTTGTGGGCACTTTTCATTAATACAGTGGTACCTCGGGTTACAGACGCTTCAGGTTACAGACTCCGCTAACCCACAAATAGTACCTCAGGTTAAGAACTTTGCTTCAGGATGAGAACAGAAATCGCGTGGCCGTGGCATGGCAGCAGCAGGAGGCCCCATTAGCTAAAGTGGTACCTCAGGTTAAGAACAGTTTCAGGTTAAGAACTGACCTCCAGAACGAATTAACTTCTTAACCCGAGGTACCACTCTATACATTTTCAGTATGCATTGTGAATTCAGGGACCAATGAAATAACAACAACAACAACAACAACAACAACAATGCTCTAGGGGTTCTCCAGACCCCTCTGAACCAATTTTAGGGGGAGTATGACAGACTGCAAGATATAGCATTCAAATGACTCTGCTGATCAATGGAAGTAGTAGCAAGGAGTATTAAGCCTTTTTCTGTTTCAATTGAGCCTTATTTGAGCAACAAGGTCTTCCTGATCCTTGGTTATTCTTAAGTGATGACTCCTCTTTGATTCTGTCTCCTGATATTTCCTACAGTTCTGATATGTCTCCTGATTTGTCTGCTGGCTCTGACTTGTTCTTCAGTTCTAACTCTTGGCTGGGCCCATGGCTCTTGGCAGACTGTATATGAAAGACAGTATATATCACATACCTGAGAACAGTGATGTTGCTGCTAGGATGTTATCAAATATTTTGGAAGAATGTGGATGCATCCTGATAAACAACAACACGGAGGTTATATATAAGAACAGCTGAGATTCCCAGTTGTCACAGTTCCTAGAATGTCCTTGGGAAGGTGTCATGGCCTTATGCCCTGGCCAGCGATTATTGTAATCGAACCAATATGATGGTAGAGACCTGAGCAGAAAAACTATTTAGAACAGATTTAATTAAAGCAAAGCATAACACTGTGATATGATAAATTTTAAAATCGTAAGTTTCATAACTTTAAAAATAATTTATGCTGCATATACACTTTTTATGGCTCAGCATCTGTTCACATTACAACTGCTTCAACTCACAAAATTGGAGATAACAAATTCTGTACAGCTTAGGAGTTGACTGATCAGTGAGTTACTCCTATGGTGTCTCATAATGATGATATTTTGATGCCAGCTCATCTCAACACTGGAAGATTTGAATATTAAAATAAAAGAATGCCAGTTTGGGGGCACGATTCAACTTCATGAAGATGGAAGCAATTTTGATCCTCCAGCAAACAAAATGCCTTGTTAGGCCTCAGGATTTGACCTCCCCCCAAGAAATTTCTCAAATAATGAGTTTGTAATTTACTTAAGCAAAGTTGATAATCATGAAACTTCTCAAAGGTATAACAAAGACAAGATTATCAATTGACTCTTGTTATCTCGTTGCCATTCATGGTTTTGTTAACAGTACACATACTGAGTAAGAAATATCATGGTAGCTGGCATGGAGGAAGACTATAAATTAGGTCAACCCACAGTACCACACAAAACAAATGAAGACAAGTGAAACTCAATGATTCCAAGGGGCCATACAAACCTTTACATTTGTCAATAAGTCTGAAGTTATTATTTCAAGTAGTTTTAGATTTGGATTAGTTATGGTCAGAACAAGACGTCCAAACCATGCTGTTTTCTAGTGACTCCATAGAAAGCCCCAGCTCAGTTCACCTTGTGTTATGGATACCTTGTCTGGGACCTGAGATAAGCCCCTACACCATGTCATGGGTCCACACAGGACCACAGGTGCTAAGATGAAAGTGGGTCTCAGTTCTGGTCCTTATGTAGCCAAAATGATACCATCTGTAGAGGAGAGATCAGCATGCTTGAATGAAGTACGAAGGACCCTCCTATGACCAGGGGCCGAGGAAGGGGCAGTGGGGGCAGACCGTCCCAGGTGCCTTTGCTGAGAGGGGTGACATTTGGCAGTCATGGGGGAGCAGCGCACCAAATGTCTGCCATCGGCGACTCACTCCACCCCCGTGGGTGGCTCACTCTGCCCCTGGCTGCAGGGCGCCCGCACCTCTCCATGCACCTGAGCCGCTATCCCGCGCCTGGGAGGGCCCCTTCCATGCCCTGCCCCCCTCGGGAGCACACCCACCTTGGGCAGTGCGGCCATATGCTCCGTTGCTGTATATGACCAGAAACAAATCCTAAGGAGGCGAACAACAATGCTGCAAAACAGTCCAGTGCATGCTCTGTGGACACAGAATGTCAATTGAGTATTGCCAGTTTTGGGGGGGGGGGGCAGTGAACCATGGGGGAGGGGGTGGAATGAAGTGGCTGGAGCCCTTGACAGAACTGAAAGGAAGTATCCCCACACTGCAATTTTTTGTGGCAGCTCCCAGTTGCACTTCCAGATTCCAGTGTGCTAGATAACAATAGTGTGCACAGCACAACACATGTGAATAAAACTTAGTTCATATTATCTTAGTGATGTTAACTCATGGATATAGGCACAGAACCAATTTAAGAATAGAAAAGGAGCATACTGGAGCTGACATGCCAGTTGCCTGTTTCCAGGGGAGTAAAGTGGTCCCTTTGTTGTGGAGATTAATACATACTATTCTAAGACATTGTTTGCATCTATTATTTCTGTTGGCTGGTTTTTGATCCCTAAAGTACTGGGATAAAAAATGCACTCTTCTTTGCTTGCGAGCACTTCCAAGCGCAGATGACAACAACATCCCAGTGAGTCGCTTATTTCAATTCTGGTATTTTAACTTAACTGAAGGAGTACCACAGCTAATGGAAATATTCCCCAAGCCTTGGATTATTGTACACGCCAACTTAGCAGCCTCAGGCTCTGAAAATATGGTTTGAATAAAAAATAATATTTTAGGAGTTTTAATACAGGCAATGATTAGATGTGCCTTGCCCCAGCAAGCATCTTCATAATTTTCAAGTCAATTTATTTTCCCTGATAGAAGGCTTTGAGTACTGTGTGAGACAGTTCTTCTAGCAATAGAAAAGAGCACAGAAAGATGGAAAACAATATGGACTCTGAAGCTGTGTCTGTAATGTTGCATGGATTATGCATGGAGCTTTGCCCTAGTGGGATATTATTGTAGAGATTTAAAACAATCCTTCATGCCCTTCAAAGAAAACTACTTTAATTCAGATTCTTTGCTCAGTGAGGTTCTCTGATGTTAAACCCAAAAGGAACATGTTTATCAACTGTTTTGGTGGGTGCAGAGGCAGGCTGGGGCCGGGAGGATGGTAGGGAAATGGCTGTACCATTTTTCACTGAAAAGCAATCCCATGTGTGAGAGCTTTTAAACCTTTATTTTGAATCTCTGGACACAATGCTAGAAGTAATGACAGAAAATAGTGCTTTTGGTGACTTATGCAAGTGTGCCTACCCTATGGAATACTAATACATGCAGCATATAAGATATAATTAGCAGGGCTGCCTGGTTAATTAGTTTTAAAATGTATACAGTATATATACATTTTTTTAGTTTTGAAAAATGTATATATTGCTAATGTATTTCCCCCCTCCCTTTAGTTTTAATGTATCTATGTTGGGGGAATTTCAAGTTGCTTTGGGTTGCCCTGAGCAAGATAAAGCAACTAACAAATTTAATTAATAATAACGCATATATAAAACATTTTAGTAGTGATGAGCGAGTATAAAACCACAGTTAAATCTGAGAAAGATATAAAAGCAAACATCTTGTGGGAGCTCTACAAACCTTTACATCAAACTTGCCCTTTCAGAAGAAAAGAGGGTAGCCATCCCTACTCCCCCAAGCGGTGAAATAAAATATGATAGCCAGTTTTCAAACAGCTTGTCAATCTCTCCTATACATACACAAGTTCGTTCTCTGCTTGAGAGATAACAGAACTAGATATGGTGCAGTCTGTCATATTCTGAGAAATTGCTGTTCGTCAGGCCCTCACACCTGAGGTGCTATCTCTGTTGTACTATCTAAGAGAAATATTTTTAGCTAACGATTCATCTCTGACTCTGGACTTCAGCTGCAGTAATGTGAGCAGAGGTGCCTGCTATGCAAGGAGACCTGGTGTAACTAGTCTGAGAATCAGAGAGATTGCCAGATCATCACATTCAATCATTATGGCAGAATTACTAAAGGATAAGACTAAGGAAGCAGACTTCACTTTTCTTCAGCTAGTTCTTCACTCAGTACCATAGTACCGTTTACCTGACATAATGTTTTCCCTCTGCAGAAAAATAAAATAACCATGAAAATAAGAGAATGCAAATGAACCTGAATTTAAAGGAGGGATCGGTGATCTAGAGACTAGAGTGCTTCGTGATCTCTCCTTCAAATCCGTGTGGATATTGTGCTCCTCCAGTGAAATGATTTTCCCAAAGAAGAAAAACACTTGAAACAGAATCAGTCCACAGAGAACGATTATATTCCCATGAGCACTGTCATGTGTTCTTGACAGCATAGCTACAGTGGGTACTTCTCCCTCTGAAAGAATCCCATGTGGCACCAACTCACCTGGGAGATGATGCTATGGAGCAATTGAACTTATAGCCTTGGAAAATAGCTATTGTTGATTCTCAGAAAACAGTGTTGCGGGTTTAAAGTTGTAGAGCACGGCTGATGATTGTTGCAATTGTGCACATACATCAGGTTATCCCTTTAAGAGTGTGTCTTCGTGAATAGCCTCCAAAAGGTAGTTTCAAAAAGAAATATATAATCTATCAGCTCAGTGTACTTGGTGTGGATGTGTCATGTTTAGCAATTTACATTGAGCACAGCATATTCTTAGACTAATTCTGTGTGTGTGTGTGTGTGTGTGTGTGTGTGTGAGAGAGAGAGAGAGAGAGAGAGAGAGAGAGAGAGAGAGGTCTCTAGGCTCTTCAGAATTGTGGGATAATTGCCATTTGTTTTTCTCCTTCACCTTTTTGCTCTTTTGAAAACAACTAGCATTCCGCAAGGGGATTTCAGTGATGAAAGGTGAAGTGAAGACTCCACTGGCAATTGGATATTTTGGCTTAGTAGAGTCATTGCTGCTTGAAAGAGAAATCGGCTTCCCTAGAGAACATGTGGGCAATAAAGAAATAAAGTCACAGATGAGTTTGTATAAGAGCACATAAAAACTCACCCCTTTTGTCATAGTCATCTATGTGGGGAAACAGAGAACTAAATGGCTCACTAGTAGCATGACCGTTATATTTAAGTCATTTTACAAATCCACACCTCTTTTAGAAGTGTTTATTTCCCTGAGGAGACAAGCAAAGGGTTCTGTCTTACAAGTCAAGTATGCTAGCCTGTAACAGGATTAAATGGTGCTTTGCTGTTGGACTGAAGTATGAAAAATGCCCTTAGCATTAGGTCAGGATGTGAGGAAGTACTCTGGAGAAATCAAGCTGACCTGGGGGCTACAATTTTAAGCCTTGCCAGAAGATGTCTGTTTGGGCTTTCAGAACTGCTTAAGGAAGTTAGAGATCTAAAAAATTCCTTGGTGATTAGGTTAAATATGCCTTTGATAGTCCAACTGTTAATGTGTTAGTTAGTAGTAGCAAAATAATACTAGGTAGTTAACAATTCACAAAGATGTGACCTTGTCTGAATTATCCACTGGGTTGTCTGTTGGTGCCTACGGCTTTAAATGCTCCAAGGTATTTGTTGGATGTATGCTTCCCTGATCTACCGTGGGTCTCTTTTGCCCACCCCCATGGTCAGCAAGAACGTGTGAATGGGAAAGAGGATAGGCAAGAGCACTTGAACAGATCTGTCCCGGAAAATCTCAATGTTGAACTAACCCAGGGAAGCGTTTCTGATTCTCATCTTGCTCCTTGATCGGAACAAGAAGTGATTGTACATATTACCATATTTTTCCGTGTATAAGACGATCTTTTTTGACCCAAAAATGAGGTTCAAAATTTAGGGTCGTCTTATACATGGGTAGTGCTGAGGGGGGACAGGTGAATGATTTTTGGGCACGAGCCCAAGATTGTAAGCGGCAATTGGCCACTTGATTGTTTGGGGGGGGGGATGCTGAAAATCACTCACCCATCAGAATGCAGCACACAACCGCTCGTGTCGCTTAAAATTGCCGCTTCCAATCTCGGGCTCGCACTTAAAATCTCGGGCTCGCACTTCGTTCCAGCGGGTGAGCAATTTTTGGCATTTGCCGCCTGATTGTTGGGGGGGGGGGGAATGCCAAAAATTGCTAACCCACCAGAACTCAGCACACAACCGCTTGCATCGCAGCTGCCCGATCGCTGCCATTAGCCCTCTCAATTCTACTGCGGCAGCCAATAGACAGCTGCCCTTGTCGCAGCAAGCGGGAGCGTGATTGGCAGCCGCTGGCGGTGATCAGGCAGCTGATAGGTGCTTTCTGCGACACAAGCTCCAAGTGACTGTGGAGGCCAATTCTGGATCCACACGTCCTTCCACAGTGGGGACATTTGTTTCTGGGTGGAAGTTGATCACGGTGTAGATTTGCCAAGTGTGCCTTCCTCCTAGCACGCTTCTTCCTTGCGTCCTAAGTTCGAGTGTCTTCAAAGCCCATGACACCTTTGGTAAAGGCTGTTCTCCAATTGGAGCACTCGCAGGCAAGTGTTTCCCAGTTGTTGGTGCTTATACTACATTTTTTAAAAAATGTGCCCTGAGACAGACTTTAAACCTCTTTTGTTGACAACCAGCATTACGCTTTCCATTTTTAAGTTTGGAATAGAGGAGTTGCTTTCGAAGACGATAATCAGGCATCCGCACAACATGACCAGTCCAACGAAGTTGATGCTGAAGAATAATTGCTTCAACACTGGTGATCTTTGCTTCTTCCAGTACAGTACACTGGTATTAGTTTGCCTGTCTTCCGAAGTGATGTGTAAAATTTTTCGGAGACATGGTTGATGGAATCTTTTGAGGAGTTGGAGATGGCATTTATAATGCGATGTTGAACACATTTTATTATCTGCATGCAACATCCCACCCTCCTCCTCCTGGCCACTTCAGGCTCAGAAATTGTGTTGTATCATGCCTGCACCCTACTCCACTCCACTTCCATGCTCCATCTCCCAGTGTTTTTGGTTTTGCAGTCACTCACTGTGTTTTTTATGTACATATATACATATGTAATAAATCGGCTTTTTAAAAAAGGAAGGAAGAAGAAAGAGAGAGAGAGACTGGACATACAGGAGCAGCTGATGAGTAAGTTGTTGCTTGATAAAAAAGAAAACAGCAGTCCAGTGTGAGCAAAGTTTGATCACACCAGAAGCATTTGTGGCAAGAGAATGTGCTTTGAAGTGACAGCAGTGTTCCTCAGCCATATTCAGGTGGTCTTGCCAATATTAAATTCATAGGTTTTGAAAGTACAAAATGGCACTGTTTCCTTCAACGGGCTTTGTGAAGGAATGTAACTTTTCAGTTATTTCTTAATTCTGTTTTTGTTTGTAAAAATGGTTGTCTTTAGTTAGAACAGGAGTGGAGAACCCCCAGGCCTCACTAGACCACATCTCTTCCCCCAGGCCTCACTGGTCCAAATCTGCACCCTCTCAAGTATTTTTGCCTGGCTAGAATGTGTTCTTGAACTAGATGGATGGTGGAGAAGCTATCAGACATGAAAGTCATGCACAACATGTACTGAAAAGACTAGGTCGCTCCTTTCCTGGGGATCAAGGTAATCTGTCCATCCTCAGTGAATTTAACATGAGAGACTCCTATGCAAGAGTCAGAAGCCCCCCTTCAAATGAGCCCCACCATTTGATCTCTCCCCAACTTCCCATCCCCACTGGCTCCATCCTTGCACATCGGGTAGAGTGTGAAGGGAAGAACCTAAGCATATTCAGTTGAATATGCATTGGCTCTTCCATGCAGTTCAGAGCCCACTGTGATCAGGCCTCCCAATCAGATACACTGTGATCTGGGTACCTCTTCAGACCTTCTGCCCAATGTATGAAGGTCTGAGGATGTTGATGGAGCTCCACTCCTCCTCACATGCCTTCTTGGAATACAGAGTGAGGTTAACTTCTGAAATAGCCTGAAGCAGACTGCAGCAACAGTGGTTTATGACCCCAAACTATCAGAATGCACCAGGCATTTAGAGCTCTTATTAGTTAGCTAACTCTGGCAATGCAATATTGTAATGTGGAAGGTGACCTTAGGAATTGCTATGATGGAGTGTGTCAGGTGCTGTAGTGCTACTATCTAACTAAGCATGGTTTTACCCTTGGGTTACATAGGCCTTCAAACATTGTATAATCAAATAATACATCCATACAAATATCCAGTGACATTTTTATGACTTACGGTTGAGGAAATTGTTTTCTTGTCTATGCATTTATTTGTTATCTTTTTACACTGCCTTTCCTCCCATTGGAGCCCCAGGTGGCATACATATTGTATAAAATATATAGTATTTGGAGGGTTGGTGCGTGAACACAGATAACTGAGGTGTGTGTGTGTTGAGACAAAGAGACAAAGCAAATGCCGTTCACAAGCTGCTGTGGGTACTGTATGCATGTCAGTGAGCTAGAGTTATAAAGGCACAATATATGTGGTTGCTCTGCTCTGAATAGTACTTTAGGTTTAGAAACCAAACTCCTACCTTTTTGTTGGAGCTAATTGAGCCTAAACTGTCCCCAAAGGAGCCAAGCAAAAATGGAAATGAGAGAAAGGCGATTAGATGTTACCGTGATGGTGTACAACAAAAGCTGATAGCTATCAAAAGGGAGGATGGATATTCTTCCATCACTACTTCAGTACAACAATAAAGGAAATCACAGTGAGATCATATAATTATGTTGCTAATTATATTGTTTCTCATGTTAGCAACACAGAAATCTGTGCAACATAATGTATCCTGGATAAAGGAATTGACTTGGAAAGGAGCCAAATGCAGACAATCTTATAGTCATGTTTTCTTTTTCCTCCTGCCACTTTTCTTCTGTTTCTTTTCTCAGTACTATGAACCAGTTCACATATGAGAAGGCCCAGCCATGGGTGCCTTAGGAGTGTGCAGGTCCCCCACTGGGTTTGAAGCCAGGCCTGCAGAGAGATGAGTGGCTGCCTTCATATCAGATATAGATAGATACAGATATGCCCTGATTTTTGCAAACCGGAGTTTCTCATCTAGAATAAGTGCAGCTCCATGTATTTCACCCATGGTGTATATTGCTTTGCAAATGTACCACCTTTTAATATAATTTGAAATAAAGAAGACATTCCAGTGTGGGAAATTCTGAAACAATAACAAAACAGTAATACTGTAATATTGTGTTCTGTGGAGCTGTGTGTTCTCTCTCTCTCTCTCTCTCTCTCTCTCTCTCTCTCTCTGTGTGTGTGTGTGTGTGAGAGAGAGAGAGAGAGAGAGAGAGAGAGAGACAGACAGACAGACAGACAGACAGACAGACAGACAGACAGACAGAACCTGACAAGTCGACCCAAAAACTCACTTGGTACTACCTCCTTTTTTCCTCAGTAAATGTCTGTATCGCCTCCCAAATTCTTAATTATGATATGGATAGTTAGATAGTAAAATTAATAAAGGCAAAGGCAACATGAATGGAAAGAAGGAATTGCTGTACCACTGTATTTTTAAACTTCCTGGAAGATCTGAATTTATGATCACAAGGCATCACCTGCAGGTCAGCAAATGTCCCCACTTCCCACTATAGTAATACAAATAAGTAGAAGCTTGTGGTGGTGCCCATGTTCAGTGCTGCTACTTCATATATGTATGCTTTTATATGTGCATGAAGCCACAACAGTCTACACCAGGCATCCTGATTTTTAAGATGATCTGCCTGACGTGAATGTGAATGTCCATCATGCAAGTAAAGTTCAGGAAGCTGCAGAGTGAGTAAATAATGATGTGTGCTTAAGTTCCCTGGATGCTTATTATTTATCTATTTAATATGCTTTAAACAGCCTTTTGAATATGTAATCAGGGAAGCCAAAGAGAGATTAAAGGGTGGACCTTTCCCCCTCTTTCTATGCATGTACAGCAGGTCATTTTTTTAGCACTTGCTCTGAAGCACTTATCCCACCCACACAGCTGTTGACCGTGGCACTGTTCACATTGGCAGTTACCTGGAGGTGATAAGAGAAGCATCCCTAATTATACCTGTCAAAGTGCATGAGGCTAAGAGTAATCTCAAAACACATTCCAAAAGGATGAGGCCTTCCTGTGGCTATAATATGCACTCACCATTCAGTAAATAGCTGCCTTTGTGAATTAGGATGACATTCAAGATCCTCAATCTGCCCCTGAGCTGCCTCTCCCTCTTATTTTCCTTCTAACCCATTAAGGCAGACGTTAAGCAGTTCTGAAATGCTGTGTGTGAAAAAAGGGCACACATTCTAGGAGCAAATTGTAGGGTGTCTATATGACCTCAAAGGTTCACTGCTGTCTTTCTCTTTTCATCTCAGACATGAATGTCATCATCGTAGGGATTATGCTGGATGACAGATTTACCTGCTTAAATACAGAAATGTCGGGGAAAGAAATAGCCTGTTTACCCATCAATTTAAAAGCAGAGTGTGTGGAGATTTGTACTTCATTTGAGCCAGGTGTGAGGTTCCTACCTGTACATGATTTTTATTGATTGTTTATAATTCAGGAGCAATACCTATAAGTAAGTAGAAAGGAAAACCCAGTTTGGATGAAACTCTTCAGTGATTGTTTGTCTTGATTGTGTGACAAGTTTCAATCAATTGCCTTCAGTTCCAAAAATATGCTTTTGAGCTGGGGAGGCAATCAGAAGCAGTGACAAATATGCTTCAGGGAGGGGGAAATTGTTTTGCAGGGCAAATAGTTGTGTAGAAAACATAATATTGCTTTGTTTACCAGCCCCGCTCTGAAAGCTGAAATTGCTGAGTAAGGGGATATAATTTTATTTAGCATGTGTTCCATTCTCCAACACAGAAGTGTTTCTAGGCTTCCCATACGTCAGGAAAAATTCCTGATATGTCCCTGTTTTCAGGTGTAAAAATTTTGGTGAATGGGCAGATTGTCAGGGAAAACCCAGATGTATGGCAATGTGATGGAAAAAGCAGTGGAGACAGCTCCCAAAACTTAAAATCACTACTTTGGGGGGAGTTTTCCCAAAAAAAACCTCAAAAATTTTGGGGTCTTCCTAAAAAAAAACACTCAGCTTTTCGGTGTCAGGAATTTTACTTCTGGGGAAAAATGGCAACTGTAGAATCAATAACATCAACATAAAATCTCATGCAACACCCTAAACAGGACAAAGAAAGACCAGCAGGTTAAAACACAGATGATGAAATGACTCAGCAGTGGTTTTAAGGGTGGGGCAGAAATGACATCAAAGTATGTGTCAGACACACATCCCTGGAGAGAGCATTCCCTTAACAAGGCAATGAGGATGCTCCTTTTGGTGGTCCCCATCTTTCCCCCTGAAAATGTCCAAGGTATAATGCTGTTCTGAGGAATGCCAAGAGGATGTCCGACACTGTCATGAATAGTAAGTAAAAAGGACTGCCCCCTGTCACCACAAATGATAAGCCTGTCCCTAAATTTCAAAGAATTTTGCTCCCCAACCAAAAAATAATCACCAGTTTCAGGGATTCCTGAATCCCCCTGCTTAGAAGTTCTTAAGTGAGAGCTTTTTTTCTGAACCCTAAGCCATATTCACCCCAGCCATTCAAAGTATCACCATATCATTTCAACGAGTCATGGCTCTCCCCAAAGAATTCTGGGAGCTGTATTTTGTCGAGTGCGGAGAGTTGTTAGGAGACACCTATTCCCCTCAAACAGCTACAGTTCTCAGAATTGTTTGATGAGCAATCCATCTTCCCAGGGAACTCTGACAATTGTAGCTCTGTAAGGAGAATCGGGGCCTCCTAACAATTCTCCACACCTTTAACAGATTACAGTTCCCAGAATTCTTTGAGGAAAGCTGTGATGGTTTAAAATTGGCACCATAAATGTATGGTGTGAATGGGACCTTAATGTATATAATGAAGCCTGTATATAATAAACCACACAAGTGTGGTTAGGGATTGATGTTAGTCTTGTAAAGATTCGGTATTTCAATTGTACACTTTTCCACTTGTTTCCCTCAGACTGCTAAGGCTAGCGGGGAGGGGGAGGGGGGAATGACCAGGCAGTCAAACTGCAGAACCGTGAAAAGGTCATATAATGAAATGTATAATGTATTTAGTGCGTATTACGCAGCTGTCTTCCCCTGAATTTATGGAGGGTTTAAAAACCTCTTGCAACAAAGATCATAATGGGAACTGAAAATGCCACAACATAAATTGATTTTGTGCTAATGATTGTGACAAGAATTGAAAATAAATGGATGCAAACATTACCTTTTACACTTAAAACCTGTCTTGAGACATTATGTAAATGTAATTGCATGGCCTGCTTCATATTGTTACTACCCTAGCTTTAGAGATAGAGAGATATGCACACATACACACGTATATACAAAGAGATAGGGTGGGAAGAGACGGTTTTCTCACAGGTGTCTGTTTGGCCACTGTGAGAGTAGGATTCTGGACTAGATGGGCTGTTGACCTGATGCAGCAAACTCTTCTTATATTCTTATGGATTTATAACATCAAATCAAACAACTTTAAACTACTCACTCCTATTGACTTTACCAAGAGGATATAACATGCTTTGGTGTATGATGGAAGACTAAATTAAGTAGGCAAACTCAAGTCTCCTGTGGGCTCAAGATCCACGCATGGAAAAATTCGATAATATAGCTTTTCCCCATTCATTGCATGGAGCAAGTAGCAGACCGGTCAGTTGTGAGGATTATGAGAGTGCATCTCCTTTGTCTATTTATTTTAGCAATTTACTTCCTACTTCTTTCCAGGGTAGCTTACAAAGAGTTAAAATCACAGTGTTTCGAGGCATTACTTGGGCTTAAAGCTTAAGTTGCTTGAGCTCATTATTTGAGCTCTGAACTCAATTGCAGACAGCAAAGGCTGTATGTGTACAAAAGGGGGTATGCACAACCTACTCACTCCCCATTTCCCAAAATGCCTATGTGCACTGCCTGTATGTGTGTGTGTGTGTAGAGGTGGGAAGCCCTATGACATTCTCCAAATGTGAATGCTGCACATCATCTCCTCACAAATAATGGTTAAGCAGTAGTGGGACATAAAGGCCCCCCTTTTAAAATAACGTTAACCATTGATGAGATATAGATAGAAAGATACCGTATTTTTCGCACCGGCCCATAGGATGCACCTAGTTTTTTTTGGGGGGGGAATCAAGGAAAAAAAATATATTTCCCCCCCAAGCTAGAAGAGGGAGATGGAGCGCTCCGTCTCCCTCTTCTGCCTTCAGGGACAGCCTCTCTAGCCTCCATGGGGCAGCGGCTTGCCCCGCTGTCCCCCGAGCTTGTGAGGCTGGCGATCGGGAGAAGCTTGCTTCTCCCCACCGCCAGCCTCCAAACCAGGTCGGGGAATGGCGGGATGGCGGCGCTCCGCCTCCCCGCTGTCCCCCAAGCTTGTGGGGCTGGCGATGGGAAGAAGCTTGCTTCTCCCCACTGCCAGCCTCCAAAGCAAGTCGGGAAATAGCGGGATGGCAGCGCTCCGCCTCCCCGCTGTCCCCTGAGCTTGTGGGGCTGCCCGATATCTGCACGAATCGGGATGCAGGCTGCTATCCACAAACCTGGGGAGCCCGACGGGAATTCCTGCGGAGCTCCCAAATCTTTCAGATAGCTTCCTGAAGCCTGGAGAGCGAGAGGGGTCCGTACGCACCGACCCCTTTCGCTCTCCAGGCTTCAGCGAAAGCCTGCATTCACCCCATAGGACGCACACACATTTCCCCTTCATTTTTGGAGGGGGAAAAGTGTGTCCTATAGGGCAAAAAATATGGTACTTCAACTGTCTGCTAAGAGACAAACTAGTAAAAAGGTGAATGGTGAAGGTTAAACCTCATGTATGTATATGTATGTATGTATGTATGTATGTATGTATGTATTTGTGTGTGTGTTCAGTGGTACCTCTGGTTAAGTACTTAATTCGTTCTAGAGGTCCGTTCTTAACCTGAAACTGTTCTTAACCTGAAGCACCACTTTAGCTAATGGGGCCTCCTGCTGTCACCGCACGATTTCTGTTCTCATCCTGAAGCAAAGTTCTTAACTCGAGGTACTATTTCTGCGTTAGCATAGTCTGTAACCTGAAGCGTATGTAACCTGAAGCATATGTAACCTGAGGTACCACTGTATGGTCATACCTCGGGTTGAAGTAGCTTCGAGATGAATTTTTTTGGGTTGCACTCCGTGGTGACCCAGAAGTAACAGAGTGCATTACTTCTGGGTTTTGCCGCTCGCACATGCGCAGATGCTCAAAATGACATCATACGCATGCATGGAAGCGCTGAAACACAAGCCACGCACGTGCAGGCGCATCTTATGTTTACTTCAGGATGCTAACGGGGCTCCAGAACGGATCCCATTCATATCCAGAGGTATCACTGTGTGTGTGTGTGTGTGTGTGTGTGTGTGTGTGTGTGTGTGTGTAGATAGATATAGATATAGATATATATTGCGTAAGATATGCATATGGTCAGAATGAAAGCTTTCAAGCTTCAGCAGTAAGTGCCACATTCAATTTCTTATGTTTAGGGAAGAAATTGTTACAGGAGTGGTAATGATGGAACGGGAGGTGGGGGAGGGAAATATGACAGTTAAATGAAAATTACCACATTAAGATTTCCCCATATCTGCATTTTCAGCAGAACCCTTTGAAACCGAAACAACTAAATCATATGAAGAGCTATGGGATTTTAAGTTCTCTTGACTGTGCTGTGCTAATTGGAAGGCTTTATGAAAGAGAAAGGGAAATAGACCTATCTGGAAAATGAGCATATTGTTGAATAAATAAAAATGAATAAGGCACTGTTGCAGTAAATTTAAGGCCTTCTGCAAAAAAGAAAAAAAGGGGGGAGGAATTGTCTTCTTTAGACCAAAATGATGAGAAATCTTGTGCAAAGGACAGCTACCACATTAAAACAAGCTCATAATCAATGCAAGCTTGAGTGCATGTGAATTCAGTTGCCACTGGTCCTTTTAGCCCAATGAAAGGGGTCTTTCCCATCATCTACATCTTGAATCTTCTTTAACTGGCGATACCTAGGATCAAATCTGTGAGCTTATGCATGCAAAGTGTGAGCTGCATCACTGAGCTAGAGCCCCTATTCTTTATTCTTAGAATAGTAGATGAAAACCCTTTCTAAGCTTCTCAGTGCTAAGATTGGAGATAAGCATTTATTTGCTTTTTAACAGTAAAAGGTAGCATGTGGAGGCTCATTTCCAATTTTAGGAAAACCTATCTATGTGCTGTGGTTCCACAGCACTGCACTCAAGAGATAACAGCCTTCTCTTTAGAAGGTAGCAGACATGGACTTGGTGCTGTGGGACCACAGTGCTAAGTTCAGAGATAACTCTCTGACTTTAGTGTCAAAGACCAGGCAGAGGCTTACCTCCAGTCTTGTCACTATAGTCCAACAGCACTAAGATTAGGAAGAAAAGCAATGCATTCCAGTCTTTGTCCATAAAATGCAGCATTGCCACCCATTCCTAGGTAAAGGACCCCTGACAGTTAAGTCCAGTCGCAAATGACTCTGGGGTTGCAGCGCTCATCTCGCTTTACTGGGTGAGGGAGCTGGCGAACCAGAGCAGCGCACAGAAACGCCATTTACCTTACCGCCAGAGCGGTACCTATTTATCTGCTTGCACTTTGACGTGCTTTCGAACTGCTAGGTTGGCAGGAGCTGGGACCGAGCAATGGGAGCTCACCACGTCGCAGGGATTCAAACCGCTGACCTATTAGCAAGCCCTAGGCTCAGTGGTTTAGACCTAAAGCTAGCAATGGCTAAAGAGCTGGAGTGGTAGCACAGGCTAGCTTTTTGCCACTACTATCAGATGCTGCAAAAGGCCTGAGTGTCAACTTCCTAAGTGTATAAACAACTGAGAGGTTGAAGTGTGCTAAGTGTTATTCTGTTTTAATCCATAGAGCAACATTGTAAAATAAGACAGTATTGTTATTCCCTTTAATGCCAATAGGAGAACTGAGGCTGGGAGAGAGTGACTTACCTGAGGCCATATAATGGGTTTGTAGCACAGGTAAGATTTAAGCTAGAGACTTCCTGATTTGTAGCTCAATCTCTCGCAGTGCAATCTTAAGCATGTCTACTCAGATGTAAGTCCTATTAAATTCAGCAAAACGTACTTGCAGATAAATGGGGTTAGGATTGCAGCCCTAACCACTAGATGCAGCACAGCACACTACTATGTTATTAAATTCTGAAAACATGCATTGCCTGAAAAATTGGTTTCTGTTCATGATGACATTATAGTGTCAGAATGATTATGCAATGAGGATGTAATGCACGATGATCCTATGCAACATTCATTTCCAGGTGCACCTAACCCAAATACAGTACTATAATTTTAGTGGTAATTCTACGTGTCAGGCTATGTTAAAAAGACAATATCCCACCTGAAGTTTTTCACTGCCTTCATTCTGAAGCTCACAGAGGAGCAATAATCATTAGAGGTTTTTGACTAAGGCTAAGATGAGGACAACCTTAGATCAGAAACCAAAGAAGCAGAGACCAGAAACAGAATAAGCAAAGTGAAAAACATTTCAAAGTGGTGCCATATTATTCTTTATTTCCTCATTATTTTGCCATCTCCTTGAATTAAATTCATATTTCCCATAGGAATCATACCAATTTAAATAATCATTCCTTAGTTGAAGTCATGCAATTTCATCCTATTATTTTAATCCATTCATCTCATTACCAAAGTAGAGCTGATATTTAGTTTCCTTGTGTTACTACTGCAATCCAGTCACTAATCGGTGACGCCTGTGAAAGTGCTAATATTTTGCTCTATGAGATTGTAGCAGATAATTTGTTGTTCTGATTTTCATAGACAGATGAATATGATAAAAGGGTAACTTTCTCATAAAATGCCAGAATGTTTGATGCGGCAGACACATTTGACAAGTAAACAGGACACCTGATTTATAGTACACCATGTGGAACTTGCTGTGATTAGACTTTTAATGATGATAAAATGTTTGTGACTAAGACACAAGGAGGACAACCACATATTTTATAATAAACAAGAGCAAGCAGCAGAATCTGCCCACATCATGATATCTGTAGCAAGGCTTATTTTCTTCAACTAAGTTTACTCATTCAAGAAATAACATAACATGCTTAAAAGAAGACATTTTTATTGACATTAATCTTGCCTAGAAGATACCAGATTTCTCTATAAAGAATTCATCTCACATTGTGGGCTAGATAAAATAAATTAACATGAAGAGGTTTTAGTCAATGCATTATGCATTGTTCAGATCTGCAGCCAGAACGCCAGTTTATACTATTGCTAGTGGAAGGGAAGTTCTTTGCTTCTTAAGTGACCCACATAAGAGACAGTACCCCCGCAAACAAGCCTCAGCCGTGGTCTACACATATACAGTTATACCTGATGTAGATATCAGGGGCATCTGTTGTAGCCATTTCCTTGTCCCTGCTGTGGTAGTTTACAATTTACAGAGTGATGTTATTGTTAATGCAGGGGCATATTTAGAAAAGTGATTTTCTGCCAGAAGCCTAAAATGTTGCTTTCCTTTCTACCACCTCAGGACTCTACCACCTCATTCCAGAAATTGAGGGTCCCAATATAATACGTATGCAGTTGACATGCAGCTGCTCTCTCTTTTTTCTGAACCAGTGTAAAAGGATAGTTCAGAAATGAATATGGACAAATTTAGGCTTAATCCAGACAAATTAGAATTGCAGATACCAGGCAGAAGAGTGAGCTGTTGGGTAAGCTCTGTTCTTCCCTGCCTTTGCTCCATTATGAACACACATACCAGGCTCCAGTTTCAGAACAGATTCTTACTAGGGATTCCTTTCATTAACATATACTGGTGTTTTTTTCTGGAGACCTTAACATGTGGGACACAACCTACCAAACTAGAAATATACTTTACCGCTTCTGTGCCCTCCTTCCAGAACTGATCTTTTTTTCCTGGTGCCACCACTACCTCCATCACTTTCTCCTTGGCTGTCTGGTGTAGTCAAGGGAAGGACACCTATTTCTGCTGAAGGTGATGCCTGCTCTCAACTTAGGATACGGGGTCCAGAAAAGCAGCCAGGGGAAACTAGCCTTGCCTCCTCTGGTGCCTTGTCTGGTGCCTCATCTCCCATTGCTTAATATACAGATACAGCTGTTCATTGATTTCCCCATAATACTCACTGGGGAGGCATGAAACTTCAGTTTTCCGAACTGAGGTTCTAAATTGGACCTGCAGTGAAGTAGGCAGCCATCATAGTGGTTCAAGCCAAACTGAGCTGATTTCTGAATTGGGAGTCCTAATCATGTGGTTGGTACACACCCCAAATTCCTACCCCTCCTCTAATAAACCACCCAAGCTTAATTTAAAAAAAAATAATCATCCCACCCCCAGGACCTGGAATATTTGCTAAGTTACATGTTTGTTTGGCACCCCCCTATAAAAAAGAAAATCCATTAAAAGAAATATTAAAATATTGCTCTGCTCAGCATGTGGAAATAATGGCTTTCCGCGTGCTACCACAGCCAGTTGACTTTCTGCACAGCCAGGTAAAGAGGAAGGTAGTTATTTGTTTGTAAAAACAAAGGCTGGCCAATCCACACGCTGCATATCTGGACAGGAAGCGCTGTTAGTCTAACCACCAGGCAAATCAGGATGAATACTGAACAAACAGATTGTCTGGATGAGCCTTAAGTACTTTGACCATGACAAAGTGGATGTGTGGAGCATTTCCTGGCAGACACAGTTCTGTGGATCAGTAATAAACCTCTTATTGCCCAATTATCATGTACCAGTTGATCATTGGTATTTGCCAACTGCAAATACAGGATCTGGAAAAAAGCAAACCAGCTGTTGTCCTGCCAGAGTTTGTGCCAAGGATTGGAATACCATTGGCTTGGAGTCATCCCATGCCCATGTATAAAGCACCACACACTCTGGATTTGTTCCTCTCGCTTTTGGCCACATGAGAGGGGTGAGGGTGAGGGAGGCAAATACAGATGTAACTGGATAACAGGAATGCCACCTGTCAGGAAAACTATTTGAAGGCATTGCTGCCACTTGTGTGGTTTATTATTGGTCCAATTCCCTCCACACAAAAGCTTCAAGGGAGCAGGGAGACCTCTGTTTTTATAGTAAAATTTGAGCAACTGTAGTTAATTTCAGGCTTAGCTTCCCTAGCTTTACGCCAGTGTAGAGGTTCCAAGGAAATGAACTGTCAAATGTAATTTTTGTCTATCTCTTAAAGGGGGAAAAAAAGCTTGATGGAATTTTATGCTTATAGGATTAATCTGCCTAGTGGATCAGCCATACAACACAATTTTAATTACACTTACCATCCTTCACTGCATTCTTTCATTCTCTGGCTGAATCGTATCGGAGCGAAGGTCTGTGAGATGTGTTGAGGTCTGCTAAGCACCAAGTCTGAAAGTTTGCTTTGTCATTGTTTTAAATAAATAAAACTCACACTGGTGTTTTAGAGAGCAGTGGCAATTATATAAAAAGATGTTGCATATGTGGCAGACACAAGCTACACAAACTACTACATGTTTTCCTTTCCTGAGGGGGTTGAGGATACTGAAGAATCACTGGCAGAACTTTCAGAAATGAATGACAACAAAGGAAGTGCAGAAGTGCTGAAGCAGACCAGAAGCATGTTATGGAAGATAATTATTGCCAGTTGTTCATTATGTATCATGCTATGGTTAAGTGAGTTTTATTGCCTTTATTTGCATTGTAACTAGAATTTTCCTGGTCGTCGCATGTCACTGCTGTATCTTTCCAGTATCTAAATGTAAATCTATTGTAGCTGCCTTTATCAATTCAGATTTTTTTAAAAAACCCACAAAAGAAACAAATGAAGGCTTGTCACTTAAGATAACTATCAACTGACAAGTTTTTCTACACACATCATTTGCCATGTAAAATATTGAGGTGGCTACATTGCAGATGCCTCACTTAAATGCTGTTGCCTCATAAGCAGATAATTTTGTAACTTCATTTTACAACTGAAAACACCCCTACAAATACAATGACATTTTTCTTTTTCTTCAAACTGAACTGAGAAAACATAGGCAAGGAGAATATTTATTTCTATGTAGTTGTGGTATTTCTGTCCTGCAACTTCTGTGCTGTGGTTTTTCCGCAGTCGGTACACCATAGTCACATTCATAACATACATTTAATGCACATATAAAGTACATGAATTTCATCAAAAAACAAACAAACCTGGAAACTGTAGTTTGTGAAGGGTGCTGGGAATCATAGCTATCTGAGGGGTAGACAACACTTCCCAGGATTCCTTGGGGGAATCCATCTTTGTTAAGTGTGCTTTAAATGTATTGTGTGGATATGAGGCCAATCCACACTGTTTTTCTCTGATCACATTAAGGCAATGTTGTATGTATGATAAGTTTGTTATTTCTCAATGTCCGTAGTATAGAGTCTTTATGGGACCCCACATAGAAAATTATGTCATCATAATATTTTATACTGCCTTGGTTCGAATATACTGCTAGGATTTGCCTCTGTTCTGGGTTTTCCTACATGTAGTGTCTGAGCACGCTGAAAACTTTTGTACATCCTCAGTAGGGATGGTTGAAGCACCTGCCCTTACTCACAGGATAAGCAATCTAAAAAAGAAAATATTTAAGTTCTGCAAGTGGTTCTTCAGTATCCTTAACCCTGTTCAGAAAGGAAAACATGTAGTAGTTTGTGTTTGCCACATATGCAACGACTTCATAAAGAAGTGCCACTGTTCTCTAACACACCAGTGTGAAGATTTTGATCACCTGAAACCAGGTGAATGCCTTGTCTAAGGTAATGCTTGACTGCAACTCCTAGTGATGCCTCTCCATGTACCAACTTTTCTCCTTGCCTAGTAATTTCAGTTCCCCATTTTCACGGGACATCTGAGGTCGCATTCTGTGGTTCCCACTTCATGTACAAGAGTGCACTTGTACTTTTATATCAGCTCAGTACTTCTCCAGATTTGCCCTTTCCCCAATATTCATCTGCCCCTAGTATCACTACTTATTTTTCCCCATTTTAGCCAAGTCCCCCCCATTAGCAAGCTTGAATTTTGTTCTTCCTAGGCATCTCCCTTTGAAATCCAGTTTGTCCCTCTTGCCAACAGTTTAAAAGAATGTTTAAGATCAGAGTATCAATATATCAAATAAAGCTTTCCAGAACAGATAGGGGTCTTTGTGTCCTACATAGGATTATAAAGCATAGGATTATGAGAACTGAACAAAAGAAGAAATGTGTAAGGCTATAAAAGGTTTTTCTTCTGAATGGAAATCTTGGCATGTCATGTCCGAAACAAACTATACCAGTGCAAAGAAGGTCTAACTCTGTGGCATGTTTTACTGAGAGCTGTTCCATTGCACTCAATGGGATGCATTGTTGAGTATGTGTGCTTAGGACTGCAGCCTTAGTCTACCAATTTTATCTTTTAGGCAATCCTACTGTTTGCTTTTCCTGCTGAAATCCTCTTTCTTATCAGTGTGCCAGTTCTGCTCATTTTGCACACCATCTGGGGAATCAATACTGAGTCCTAGTACAGCTTTTTTTGCTGCTTAAAGCCGCCAGGAAGCTAATCTACAGGAACAGTCAAGGATTTCCTGAGACATAGAGGAATTCGTAGATGCCACTAAGGCTGCACAGGCTCGTGCTTATTTTATTTGTCTACAAATCTCTCTGTAGTTCTCAGCCATTGCTTTCAGAGATCATTTTTGATGCGTCATGAGCAGTGGACAGATGGTCTTTTCAAGTGCAGTGCCTAACACTTCATCAGGTCACGTTTCCAGTGATCTCATTGAGCCATGGGTTGCACAGGCTTTATTGCATCTCCCAGCATAGGAATTAAAGGAACTTAATTGCTTCCAGTTCTTGGGAAGCAATAGTGGAAATACTGTAACAGAGAGAAGGGCAAAGAGATCAGGGTTGTACAACAACAACTATCATAATAAGTAGGTAGCCGTGTTGGTCTGCCATAGTCAAAACAAAACAAAATTTCCTTCCAGTAGCAAGGTGCTACTGGAAGGGGGAAAAAAATTGTTTATCATAATAAGGTTTATGCAGTTTAAAATAAAGACATGTGTCATAAATGTGAAAAATAAATTTTGTAGACGACGTTAAAAGCTTTTGTGAAGGTACACTCATATGTTCCGGTAAAATTACTTTTCCTTTTATTAACTACCCACACTCTCTTGCCACCAGTAGCACCTTGGTTGCTTTGTTCTTTATTGCAGTGTGTACACAGCAGCCGGATGTAACATCTTTTCACATGTGCAATCCTCAGCGCTGTGAGAATTAAGACCCCTGATAAACTGGCCACAGAACTGCAGTGCTATATAAGCAAATTAGCATTTCAGACAGAATTTCATTCAGCCCTGCCAAAGAGGTGAGACCAGCATCCGAAACAAAAATTGGTTTACCGATGTCAGTCTCCAGTGAAGATATTTGACGTTGATCGCTCCTCGCCGTGCTCCCCATAGCCACAGGTCTGCTTCCTGTGTGCCTGGCTTCCCTTCTTTGGGAATCGCCCTTCAATGACCGCTGAAAGGGGGAAGGCTGGTGAGGTGTAAACGGGAAGGTTGTATAAGCTGTGAGCCGATGGTGGTTAGCAAAGTTTAGGGGGTTCAATAGGGGTGGAAGGTAGAAAGGATTGATGGGCAAAGTGAGCAGGGCCACATACATAAAGTGGCATCAGGTGCTTTATAAAATTGCATTGGCAAGTAATAGACGGGTGCCCGATCTCCCTCTAGGAGCGTGCAATCTAAACAAGACAATGGGAAAAAACAGAAGAGGGAGAAGAGACAAGGGTAATGAAGGGTGACTTGAATCTACTTCCTATACAGCACTCCTATACTCTTCAAAGTCCCATTGAACTGAGTAGTGCTTCTGAGTAGACATGGAGGGGTTAGAAGTGCAGAAATCAAAGACATTTGCAAACAGTTCTACATTCATAGCTTCATTGCTTCCAAATATATCACCATTTCTGAAACCAGTAAAATGTTTTATTCGTAGCTCATTTCTCCATATCTGTGTGGCTTTTTAGATTTGGGATTGCTGGCTTTTCTAAGAGAAGTGAATTTATAAATGCTGAATGGGATAAGCCAGCTGCGAGAAGTCACAATTTTGTTTGTTTCTGAACTTTGTCACCCTGAGCAATCTGTCCATTTGGAGAGGGCAGGATATGGGGTAGATGGGTTATTTCCATTTTATTCTTTCATAGCAAAAGGTCAGAGGACAACAGTTCTAAATGATAGGATGAGAAATGTCTCAATCTTCAGGCCATTTTTCCAAAGTAATTTAAAAATGCTGCGCTCAAACTTCCATTGACTTTTATGGATTTTGTTTGATTTATATAGACCTAGCTATTCATCTTCCACTCAGCTACTTTGCCCAGATTCTGACGGTGAACTTTTTTTACACTGGTCCCTTACATAATTAAGGAACAAGCCTGTGGTCTTCAGAACAGTGTGCAGAAAATACATTGTAGATATCAGTACAGTGGTACCTCAGGTTAAGTACTTAATTCGTTCTGGAGGCCTGTTCTTAACCTGAAACTGTTCTTAACCTGAAGCACCACTTTAGCTAATGGGGCCTCCTGCTGCCGCTGCACTGCAGCTGCACGATTTCTGTTCTCATCCTGAAGCAGAGTTCTTAACCTGAGGTACTATTTCTGGGTTAGCGGAGTCTGTAACCTGAAGCGTATGTAACCCGAGGTACCACTGTACAGCCTTCTCTTCCCTACCAAGCTCTGTCTGCAGTAGGCATGACGCAGCATCATAGCTTGACCTCCATTTGGGGTTAGGGCGCACAAGCACCAGCTTATTCTTTTGCAACCGCCACATGCATTCCCTACCCCCAGCCCTGCTCAGTTGCACATCCCCAAAATTCCTCCCTCCTGCTCCACTCATAGAAGCCTCTCCTGTCAGCCACTGTACAATTAAATGAAAATCCAATGCATAGAAGCAGTATACCTCTAAATACCAGGGGCTGTTTCCCTAGTGCCCTGATTGTAGGTCTCCCAGACACCACCAGACACCTTTAGACATAATTGCAGTAATTTAAATAGAAACACAGCATATCTCACTGTGGTGACTTGTGGGTCTGTTCAGTATGCTGACCAGGTGTTAACTGTTTGTGGGCAATTTCAAGGGCCCTGCTCACTCTTCTTCTGGCTCTTTATTATTAAACCAGACTTGGACCTGACAACTCTTCAGATGTCAGAGGTGGGAACTACAAAGGTCAGTGGTGATGGATTACAGGTCCCATCATCACTAACCATTGGGTTCCTACATACAAATTTGCCATATGGAGGTACCCAGGATGGCCATGTGTCTTTATAGAGGATTGTCCTCTATTATTTGTTCTCTTATTTCAGGTATGATGAACCTGTAGGGTCTATTATTAAAAATCATGTGAGCTGTAGAGACACTGGTTTTCCATCCTTGTACTACAGACTTGCCAGAGAAGGGCTGACGAAATATTGAACTATGTAAGAACCCCAAGAAACTGGCCAGTATCTAGATCTAATAGAAAGAAAGGCAGACAAAGACTAGTATCATAACAGACTATGAGATTGCTTGTTGATACTAGTGTGTTTACATTCTGTGCACCAGTACATTATTAAATTTGTCCTCCCCCCAATATTCAGCTAAATAGCGGTAACTATTTGCTTCCACAATGTATACTTTATAGGTGTGTGTGGAGGATGATCCTAATGAGATCTGCTGACTGATTTTTCAGTTTGCTGGCTTTTTCCATGAGTTAAGAATCAGGGGTCTCCAGCTACTGCCCTCCAAGCTGAAACCTTGTCAACATTATCATCACCATTATTGAGTCACTTCTTCTTTCAACCCAGTTCACATAGTTGATGGAGCAAGGAAATGTAGTTGCCTGCCCAGATGGGAATTATAATTATTGAAGATACCACACAGAGCTACTGTTTAGAATTTTCTGGATTTATACCAATTCCATATGATGAGGCAGCACCTCCCATCTGTGATCATCTGGCATGGCTGTTTTTTTGTTTGTTTTGTTTGTTTGTTTTAATGATTGTTGCCTAGATGCCCCCCCCGAATAATTCATTCCAATACTTGAAGTGACAATCAGCTGACAGTTTAAGGTTCATGGAATGCAAACCCCATTATATTTGGTTTAAAGTGACAACTGACAGAAAATTGTATTGACAAGCCATGATAGAGTGTGATTTCCAAACAGGAAGCAGTCTTCTTGAATTAATTAATGATAATAGAAGTTAATTTGAAAATTTTGGTGGTTCACAGTTCCCTGTCGAAATGCTTATCTGATTTTGCTTGCAGCGGTTGACTTATTCTAAATGAGATGTTTTCTCTTATAATTAAACTAAGAGATGCTGACACTTAAAGAAGTGGTGTGTTAGTTGCTGTATCAGCACTATAAACACTATAATATTTTCTATTCTTGCCTTGCAAGGATGTGAGCTCTGTATTGAAAAAGTACATACCTCAAGGATTTCCAGTTTTGCCATCAGTCTAACTTTACAGATGCCTGTCTTTGCTGGGGGCTTTTAGCATCAGTAAGGCTCTATACATGTGTGGATTTTTGCTTCTTAAAGACCCATTAAAATCAGTGAAGCATCACAAAGCCTTAAAAAGCTGTTGGGTTGTTTAAATGTTAAAAGTAAAAAAAGAAGAAGGTGTGCAGAGTGTTTGCTGTAGCAAGAAGTGCTAAATGAGAAAAGTGTAGACAGAAAGTACCGTATGTATACTCCAAAGAGGACTTTAAATGATCTATAGCACAGTATATGAATAAGACAAGTTAAGATCAGATGTCTCCCTTTCAAGACCTTTTCCCACTACGGTGCTATGTGTTGGTTTACTATAATGGCATTTGCTGTAAGTTTATAGCTGTCTCCAAAATTATTTTATCATGATTTACATATACACTTCTTTTTCTTTGCTGTTCTTCTACATCCCTCTTGAAAGGGGAATGAACTTTTGAAAGTGGTATGAATTACTGGTTTTTTCCTGATCCAGTGGTTCCTACAGAAGTCTGAGTGGAATCACTGTTTCAAAAAATAAGCAAGAATAAACTTTGGCAGGCTGCTTAACACTGAACATGAACTTGTCTTCATCAAAACCCATCTACACTTATTTTATTTTGCTGTACAACAAAAGCCCACTCTAGGTTTCCTGACATACATTAAGAAACTGAGTCAGTCCCTGAGATGTGCTTATTTAGTAGTGCTGAAGTTCATCCTATCAGGTAATGGATAATTTTTTTTATCTCAATTGACAACCTGCTACAACTGTTCATTAACTAAGGATTTAATGCAGGGACTAGCACAAAGTTCTTCCCATACAGAGGAACCTCCAGGTACCTGGTGTGAAATCCCATGAACGAATGGAGAGGATTCTGTGCTACATGTATCTCAGTTCATGTGGGGTGCTAGCCAAGGTCTGTCACCCTTACAGTTCCCTAGGCAAACAGAATGTTCCCCCCTACAACTTTATTGTAGTACTGGGAAAGATGGCAAATGGTGAAACTCTTGACAAGCTTCCAAAGAACCCTAGTCCTCCCTGGAATACAGTTTGAAAGGCCATTTGCAGAAATGGTTACTTGTCTTCCATGAATCCCCATGTAACAATGATACTCTTGATGATAAGTAGCATCAGCCTGAGTCCTTTTGCTGACTTAAATGAACAAGATAGCTGTGGAATGCCCTCCCATCAGATGTCAAGGAAATAAACAACTATCTGACTTTTAGAAGACATCTGAAGACAGCCCTGTTTAGGGAAGTTTTTAATGATTGATGGGGTATAAATAATACATTATTATTATTATTATTATTATTATTATTATTATTATTATTATTCCCTTCCATATACAGAAGCCAATTCTACTGGCACCTGAATCTGGCAATGGTTCAGCATCCTTCACCACATTTGAAGGCAGCAAACACTAGCTTAGGGAGCACAAGTTAAGCCATGTGGCACACACAGCTCCAACACCCTGTTGTATTTTTCCCACTGCTTCACACAGCACCTGCTCACTCAAAATAAATTCTGCAATGCAGTGGTGATAACACCAGCATGCATCATGTGAACAGAGCAAAGCACGCACATGCACAATGCTTGGCCTGGAGTGGCTGCCTCTCTGCCTACTAACTGTTGAAATATTGAAAGTAGGCCAAACAGGTAGACAATTCTAGCCAGCAATAAGGAAGCATCGTTGCCACCAGGGCAGGAGGGTAGGAACAACCAGGGAGTGTCATGTCTCCAGAGATGGACTCCTTCTTTTCAAAGGATAAGACCATGGCTTCAGAGGAGGTATCAGAGGGGAGGGCAATGTGTGTCACCTTGAGCTCCTTGGAAGATGGGATGTAAATGTAATATAAAATAAAACTTTGTTCGCCAATCATATTTTCTAAGCACTCACAATTCAGTTATTGCTACTTTATACTTCCAGACTAAGGGGAATTAATATTTCTAACCTGTCAAGTAGAACAAACATTATTTTACTTTCATAATAAACACAATATGAATAGAGAGAAAAGTCTAAACTCTGTAATAAAGTCCCACTTAAAGCCACAGTGTGTGATTTAGTTCTCACACGCCGAATACAATGAGCAGTGGAAGAGGCAATTTATGCCATTTAGAGTAAGAAATAACTGAAATGTTTTACCTAGGCATTAAGGTTTTTTTTAAAAAAAATAATATGAAGCGGATAATTTGGTGTCATTACAAAAAGCAAAAAGGCTTCTTCCATTTAGGAAGTCCAGACACCTTAGATTTCCTGTATTGTTCAGCTAATACATAGTGCAAATGTTGTACAACTTCTAATGCATTTCTTTTCTCCCCTTCTCTCCCCCCCCCCCCCATAGCTGAAATATTATCATTTGGATCAAGGCTGCTGGAATTTAGTAAACTGGACAAGCCTTAATTGGTTTAATAGGTAAATGTAATCCACTTTTGCAAGCAGGTTCTCTTTCATTTCTCTTACAGTTCTAGTGCTATTTTGTCTTCCCTAGCGTTCTTCCGGCTGCTTTTAAAGCAATTTGTTCTTTAGATGGGGAAAAATACAGGGCAGTTTGGCATGCCATATCCACATCAGGACAATGTGCAGGCACCTTTTAAGCAGCAGGGAAAGCATGTATGAGAGTAGCAGATGCTTCTCTCTTTTTACCTATGAAAAGGTAGAGGCTGTATGCGATTGTAAGGATATGCCTCTTGACTCTCTTTTTTATGGTGTTTTGGCACCATTTGAAGACTTGGCTGTTTCTGCTGGTGTTTGACATACCTGACCGAGACTATATTATCCCCCAAAGTATGTTTTTACCTATTATGTCACCTTTAATAAATAAAAGAATATGGCTAGCAGGATGTGTGAGTATGGAAGACTCTTGTTTTTCTAAGTGTGTAAATGCAGTGAGATCCCCAGTCAGTCATGGCTAAGCTATCCAGTGTCAGGGGTGTTGTGACATGTTTTGCTCCCATCACAACAATGTCAAAGGGCACTGACTTTTTGGCTGCTATTCACTCCTATTGAAAAACATAAAGGGGTGCTATGGGAGGCATCAATAGTTTGAGAAGTAAAACTGTTCTCTTTTCTTGTGTTCTCTCACCTGAGGCAACTGGCAGAGGGGATTTTCCCCTCTATGTATGGCACATCCTATTTGAACAATTAGGATTGCTTTTTCTAATCTTGGAAAAAGAACTGGGACCCATAGGAAGCATGCAGCTACAGCCCTTGAAACTACCGCCCCTCCCAACTGTGGCTAAATGCTCCTTTGATGCACTGTGCCTTGTTCCATGTTGTAATGCTGGCTCATGAGAGGCTGCTAGGAAACTGTTTGCATGTATAGTATCATACCTTGGTGCAGGAGCTGGGCAAATCATGTTCTCTTCACTGAGAGCATGTCTTGTGGTGAGATCACCATAAACTGCCCTTTGATTGCTGGGGCGGGTATGTTTGGATAGCCACAACTACCCGATTGTTCCTCGGTTGCTGGGGCAGAATCTGGTCAATGAGATTTCACAAATAGTAGCTGGGGAGCCTCTTTTATACTGCTGCACATTGCGTTGAGCTTCCTCTTTTCACACCCACCCATCCTCCCTCCCTATATTTAGGGTATTTCTGACCTTGCTATGCCATTTGGTGTCATCTGTTTTGTAGCAGGGGCATGGTAGGAATTTTGCCATTTGGCAGATTGGCTGTTGCCTCTTGGTTTTTGCCTGTTGTTGTTTAGTCGTTTAATCGTGTCCAACTCTTCATGACCCCATGGACCAGAGCATGCCAGGCCCTCCTGTCTTCCACTGCCTCCTGCAGTTTGGTCAAACTCATGCTGGTAGCTTCGAGAACACTGTCCAACCATCTCGTCCTCTGTCGTCCCCTTCTCCTTGTGCCCTCAGTCTTTCCCAACATCAGGGTCTTTTCCAGGGAGTCATCTCTTCTCATGAGGTGGCCAAAGTATTGGAGCCTCAGCTTCACGATCTGTCCGTCCTTTGAGCACTCAGGGCTGATTTCCTTAAGAATGAATGGTTTTTGCCTACCACGTAGCAAATCATCACAACTTTGTAAGGTTTGCGGTTAGGCATTGGTTAAAGGTGTTCTTGGAGGGGGTGGCTTGGCTGTGGCCTGCCCCAGGGGCTCGTCTTGCTTTTGCCTGACCCCTGAAAAGGTGATAGGGCCACGCGAGAGCCCCTGGGAGCATGTTGGGGTGATCTTGGTACAGCTTCCAAACCAATCAATCTCCCAGGGTGTTTACCCTTACTGACCTCTGCGCCGGCAGTTGTCAGTTCTGATCCTGTCCTGGACAGGTTCAGATAGTTTGGAACCAATGCCTAAGCAAACCACTCACAGCCTGTAGTCAATAAAGTTGTGGCCAAAATTATGCCAAAAAAGTTAAACTAAAATTTGAGACCTTTGTCTTTATTTGAGGGGGTTGGGGGGGGGTCTTAACACGCAATATCACTTCATAGCTCTTTTAGCCCTATAGCTCTATGAATCTGTTCCCAGCTTTGTGTTTCTACATCCTCGTGAGTCGTGCAGAGATGTTGTCAGAAAATGAAGACATTCTACCTCAATAGCCCCCCTTTCCACTGGTCCTCTGGTGCATTCTTTTCCCTGCTGTTGCTGAAAAGGTACAAATTGCAAACCATGTGGAACCCAAAAGCTAGTCAGTCAAGACTTTGAATTCCTTCAAGAATTCCTGTAATATAGTATATTAGGTGAATAAATCTGATAAATGGAACTACCCAGGCTTAACATCACTTTAGATATACAGTGAAGTCTTATAAAAATCCACAATATTTTTTAAAAAAAATTGTTAAGTACATACACTGCATGTCACTAAGCTGTTAGCAGTTAAACAGCCTCAGCCGTAATGCTGATGATGTATGCATAATGTAAAAGTTTTATCTAGAGCTCAGAATCCTTCATTATAAAAAAATGCCTGGCTGGACCTTTTACAAGATTTGTTAATTGCAAACACTTTGGGTGCATTGATCCATAACCACTCTGATGAAATAATTATTCAGAACAGTACCTATGAGGACTGACAGGAGACTGGCTTGAAGAACCACACAAGATCTACATTTAAATGAGGGCTGTTGCCAAGCTCCCAGAACACTGCTCTTTACTTGCATTTTCTTTCAATAACTACAGTTCCAACTATTTAATTTTCTCTAGAATGACTAACGTTTAAAGTGGATTAGTTGCTTTTACTGAAACTGTCTTGAATCCATGGACAGTTTTCTCTCTCTCTCACACACACACACAGAGAGAGAGAGAGAGAGAGAGAGAGAGAGAGAGAGAGAGATATTTCTGGCTGTACACTTATTTATTTCCCCTTTCTGTAGATGAAAGCAGTTGTGCAATCATCAAAGGAATTGTTTGCTTTGTTGTTGGAATGGTGTGGGTTATGCTAGGGATGTAATGAGGTACATGTTTGGGCACCTTAGTTTCCTTTCAATGCAGTTGTTCAACCAGTGGGGATATTGTAGTACTTGGCTATCAAAAGTTAACTTACTATCCTGCTCCTTGACTCGTCAGCTCTGTCAGACTTTAACCACTCTTTGCTAGAGGTTAGCTCAAAGTCTTGGTTCTAAAACACTCCCTTTATTAATGGTGGAAGGCTCAACAGAGAGTTTGCTACAAGATGGTGAATACATATGTTGGCATAATTTAAACAATTCCTTCCAGTAGCACCTTAGAGACCAACTAAGTTTGTTATTGGCATGAGCTTTCGTGTGCGTGCACACTTCTTCAGATACTTCTTCAGATATGTTGGCATGTAAGTGTTCAGAGAACTCTGCACTATTGCAGTCAATAACATTAGCAGCTTAGCCAATTGCATACAATTGTGATTTTAAATTGGCCAGCGGAGATCCAGATTGTTGTAAGGAAAAATGGGGTGACTCTGTTCTTCCTCATTCCTGGAACATGGACAAATGGCTAAAATCACCTCAGTAATGTTGAGGGTTGGTTGGTTGGTTGGTTGGTTGGTTGGTTACAATCAATAGGTATATTATATGAAATAAATAAAATATTTCATACTTCACGTTTAGAGAGAGGAGGACAGTTATAAGAACAGAGGTTAATTACCTCTTGCATACATGCTAGAACAGATAATAAAAACACAACACAGCACTACGGTGTGTAGAAGGTGCTGTGCTATTATTCTCAAAGTGAGACAACAAGGATTCTTTACCTAGTGTATTTAGCTATTGTCTGATCTTTAAGTATGGGTGTGCCTGAGAGTTCTAAGGAAATTATAGGAATTTAAGTGTCAGCTCAGTGACACTTGGGCATCTCTACATTTTATATAAGTTTACAACTCCCCTCAAATTTGTAACCTGTACTTGGACAAATCAGTATCCCCTTGTGCATGCACTCTCCCTCTGATAGAATATATGGAATGGACCCTACTGTCTTTTGACTCCTCAAAACTAGCTTCTTGTAAAAAAAAATCAGGACTTCTACATAGAAATAATAGGAAATTGAAGGATAGTTTGTGGAAATGTTCTATGAAAAGAACAAACTATGGCTGGAGAAGACAATGGATTGGATCCAGACTTGGGCTGCAATCCTAACTTTACCTACTCATCCTGTATTGCACAATGAGCTTCCATTCTATGTGTATGTTGACTAAAATATATCAACAATGATTTCAACTTAGTTTTTTAATGACAAAAGCAATCAATTAAATCTTGGGAATCCAGAAAATCAGTGCTAGGCCCCTTTAATAGTAAGGAAAAAGAATAGTGTTATTAAGACTTTTTCAGGATTTACATAACCATTCTTATTGGTGCATGTGGCTGCCCATTTGCAGGATAGATTCACACTTTAAGGAATGTGATGGCCTAGACATAAAAATATGGTAATGATACTCAAGTAACAGTAGGTACTGTACCAGGTAGGAATTCTGATCTCCTCTGACATTTTGCTTTTTAATCTCTTCACCAGATGTCTACTTTGTTATTAGCCCACTAGCTGAGGATCGATTTGCTTGCTCTGGACGCCTGTTCTGTTAGGAATCCTGACAGCCAACCCACCTCCCAGGGCAACACTTCCTGAAGCTGTTTATTTTTAAGTCAGAATAATTTCCATGTCTGTGTACCTATAGACATTTTTTTTAAAAAAAAAATCAACTGTTTTAAATGAAAACATAGTATCTATGTAGATTCCTAATCAACAAGCTACTAGTCACTTCTCTGGTTCCTGGGAGAGAAAATCATTAGGTGATGATTTCATCATATTAATGTTCTTTCCACTGTGTGCCCTCTGCAGCCAGCATAGCCTTATGTTGCTCTTCCTTACGTGATTGTAACATAGACACAACTGCAAGCAAACACAGGGGTCAGGATCCACCTTCCTTCGTACAGCACAACTATTATGGATATTTTGGGGCCTCAAAAGCAACTAAACCACTTAAAGGTCACTTTCTGCGTCATCTTTCAAAGTCAGAGCAGGCATACCCTTTTAGCACAACCACAAATCTCTGAAGATATGTGCAAAAGCATTATCAGAATTGCCACTAATACATTTGTCTCTGAGACAGTGTCCATGCATAGCAGAACATACCTAGACATGAAGTGTGCAGAGACAGAAGTTTGTTCCATGTGTTTTCAGAAATAATAATATTTTATTATTATTTGTACCCCACCCATCTGACTGGGTTGCCCCAGAAATGAGTGATGTGTTGTAGAGCACCCCTCTCTTTGAAATGTTTTACGGAAGAGAGTTGTGATTTCAGAAGCTGGAAACCACAAGCTGCAGCCCCCCTCCGCCTTATTTTAATTTGCCTTGATTTGAATACAACCATGTCCCTCCTGTTTGCATGTCCTGTCTTTGGGTACAGCATCAGAATCGTGCTTGCTTAGGAGCTGCTCTTCAAAGTGCCCTGCCAGCAGAAGCTTCATTCATTTCAATTTAGAAGGAACAGCAGGGTAGAGACATTCTTTGTTCTTTCCATGGAGTTCTTTCCATTGCAGCTCACGAGGGAGCTGCGTTTTCTCCTCATTTGCACACACTCATTGCCTTTCTGTCAGGTTTTCAGAAAATTGCAGGGAGGATCCATTGGGACACCTCTAAATGCTGCCATCCCCACGACGCCCGAGAACACCTCATTTTCCTTTTGAAGTCTGTCTCTGTTTTCACATTTCAGAGTAATTCGCTGTATGACAACATTCTACTTTAATGAAGCCCTGGTGGTAGGAGACATGATAACATTCAGCAGGGAACATACAAATAAAAGCATAGAGGACGCACATAATATAAAATCAAAATCAGCTGGGCATGCAAAAAAGCTAATGGAGGAGAAAAACTGTTTTTGTAAGCATATGCTGACTTGCAACTGCCTCTTTTCATCTTGCTGGAGCCAAGTCGAATTAGATTTATGTCAGTTCAGCAAAGATCCCTTCTGGACACCAAATTGGGGAAGGGGAAAATACACACGTGTGTTGATTCTCATCTTAGTTGGCCACTTATATGTTGGATTCTTAAGACCTATTCCCAATTACACAGCTTCTGATCTATAATATGCATCTGCCTCCTTTCTAGTTAAGTATGATATCTTTATTCAGAACTGTTCCGAGTTCTGAGTGATATTTCAACTAAATCACAAAGCAGGAAATTACTTAAGAATTACAATAATCCAGCATCCATAACCACATAGATCCTGAGACAATTACTAATGAGTCTAAGGAAAGAGAATAAGCATATGTAAAAGGGTGAGACCTTTCAGGTTCCTTTAATTACCACATATATTATTAGAGAAAAATGAGCCTTTGTATATCTATATGTAATGCTGCATCACAATAAAAAGGGCATTTATCTTCACTGCATTCTTACTGAGGAATGCACCTGCATTTAGGGGGGTGGGGTTTGTTCAAATAGTTACATATAACATTTGCTTCCAAGTTCTGTTTGCAGTCCTGCACATATTAACAAATAGCTTGGAAGCTGAGCTTTGAACAGCTAATCCTCTGTGATTCCAGTACTTAAATTAAGCCAGCAGTGGACAGACAACCTGTGACATTCCAGATACTGTTGGATTCCAACACATCCGAGCCCCATCCAGCATGGCCAATAGTTAGAAGTTGCCCACCCCTGCTTTAACTTTTGCTGTTTTATCTAGCAGTCCTCTTCCCTAATCCCAGATCTGCAGGAAGGTGGGAGCTGGCTGTCCTAAGGGAATGGTGCTGTGTGTGCTTCAATACAAGCTTTCTTGCTAGAGTGCAGGCTTATAGACCAATGCTTGGATCCAAGGCCATCTACTGAGGTCTAGCTGTGTAAATCAAGCCCATTCTTCTGAATGGAAATGCACCTAATAGGATTGGTGAACTCTGCTATATTCCAGTATATCCTTATAAAAGTAGTGTGACAGTGTTTAAGGAAATGTTGGGGACTCCAACAGAGTTGCTGGTTACAATCTCAAGACAGATGGTTTACTTTATATTCCCTGATGAAGTGGGGAGCTCAATTGATTCAAATTTGTTTATTCCTTTTTCATTTGTCCTTTCCTGAAGCCCATTGTTATTTCAAGCTGAGTAGAGAATAACCAAAAGGCTGGGACAAATGGCCTTGGCAAACAAGCAATTGAATTTGGTGCCTTTTAAATTTGGTGCCTGTGAAAGAACAAAGCTTTGATGAACTGGACTTGACTGTATGGGCCTTGCTTTTAGATGGACTATTATTGTGTATGATGTGGAAATGCAAATATTTCTTGCCTGTTCATTTGAGGATTATAGGGCTAACTTGCTATACCTAATTTACCCTGAGACTCAGATGAGAAAACAGTAGAACTCCATTGTGTGAGGGATTGCGGGCACATTTATTATCTGAGGGGCTCCACGACTTCTTGTTGCCCACTGGGTGAAACTTATGATTGGCAGGAGGCAGGTGGGCAAATGCTCTATTAACAGGTAGCCAGGGTTAGTTAGTTAGTTAGTTAGTTAGTTAGTTAGTTAGTTAGTTAGTCACAGGATTAGTTCACTCAAGAAACAAAAAAAAGCATATGTAGGCTCAGAGAGAGTGGAGCAAATTATATGTACCAGGATTGGAGGGCAAGATTCTACTCTAGGATATGCAATTATAAAGATGGAGAAATAATCATGCTTAACTCTTGTGTGTTCTTTTTCCCCGTTGGGAAATACTTTCTGTCCCTTTAACACAAATTTTTCATAAGCCGGTTATCTTTTCTTATTTTAACACCTCCATGCGTAGAAACCATAAACTACACCACCTTGAGAGGCCTAAGGGAAGTTTATAGGTTGATTTAAAAGGGGCAAGAGAGGTGTACTACCTTTCCTCAGATGGCAGGGGCCCCAGAATGGCTGTGAGGTGGCTGTCACAGTGCCAAATGCAAGTTCTGCTGGGATTGGTTCCACTAGGCAGCTCCCAGTTGGAGCTCCTTTATGTGTGTGTGAGAGAGAGTCAAGTTCCCAGGGTGGAATTCTGTTAGATCCATCCCTTACTCTAGATCAGGCATAGGCAAACTTGGCCCTCCAGATGTTTTGGGACTACAACTCCCATGATCCCTAGCTAACAGAACCAGTAGTCAGGGATGGTGGGAATTGTACTCTCAAAACATCTGGAAGGCTGAGTTTGCCTATGGCTACTCTACATCATAGGTCTTCAACTAGTGGGCTTGATCTATGGTGGGTCACAACTGCAGTGCTACAACCAAACCAATATATTGCTAAAAACCTTAGTGAGTCCACAAATGCATGCTTGGGCTGAAGGTTGGTCCTGGGTCTCAGAAGGCTGAATATTGCTGCTCTAGATGCCACCTGTGGCACAAAGCGCCCTTTCCCAGCTTAAGGTAGTACATCAGCTGTGATCACTTTTGAAAAAAGAAAACCTGACCACTGTTATCTGCACCCTGTTCAAATCCAGATTAAACTACTACAGTGCATTCATGCCCTGAGCTGCTTTTGAAATTGGCTCAGAATAGGCAGCTAGATGGTTGGCAGGTGCTGGTAGCCAGTTAGAAACCACACCACCAATTTTAAAAGAGCTGCGCTGGCTTTCCTTTTATTTTCCTTTTAACCTGAGAAGCCCTATATAGCTTGGAACCCAGATTTCTAAAGGCCCATATGCTCATCTTTGAACAACATTCTCCAGCGCTGCCCCCCCCCCCCCGCTTTGTTTGAGGTGACAACTAGGGTGGTGACTTGAATAAAAGGCCTTTTTAATGGTAGCAACTCGGCTCTACAATGCCCTCTCCAAGTTTTCTATCCAGGTTAAATTTAAAATAGTATGCAAATGTGGATTTTCATGCCAGTTGTTTTTGGTGCACATTAATGCGGAAATGTAATGGAAGAGATGAATGAACACAGGAGAAAGTGATTCAGATTGGAAATAAGATGATTCATCTCTTCCAGCTTGATCCCGTTTTCTTGCTAATTTATTTAGATTTATATGTTAAGCATTGTGGTCATGAAATAAAATTATTTTGAAATTAAGTATGTCAATCCTCACATTAAAAAAAAACATCCTGTCTTTTCCATCTCACAGTTTTCCATCTTTCATTTATTTTCCTTTCTTGGCAAGTTGATTCAGTCTTTGCCTATTATTTTTTCCTGTGGTTTTTAAAATGATGCATGCACACCACATACACATCTTAAAGGATAGGCAGATGACATGGATCTTCTCAATATGCGATGGGCTACAAGCCAATGCAGCTAACCCACGAGTAAAGCATTATAATGCCATACGCTTGATTACACATATTATACTAAGTAAACAGCTCAGATTAAAATAAATGATTTGGCTCTGTAGAAGTACAGTTGATAATTTCATATTTGCTTACCTTTTCGCTAAGTAAATAAATAAGAAGCACATCACAAGGAGACTTACCTCTATTTCCCATGGGTAGGTAATGAAAGAAACAAATTATGAAAACATCTAATTTTTAAAGGAATTAAAATAAAAACAATAACCAGCTGGAATCTAATTAATTTCATATGTCAAACATATTTGAGTAGAGCTGCATGAGTTTCATTCTGCAGTTTTATTCTTATGAGCTGCCAGAGAATTCATCATTAGTTACATTGAATGAAAAACAGCAGTGTGGTTTTTTTCACTGAGCCATACATGCGGAAAGGTCCCACTGAAATTCAGAAGTCTAGCTGAGAGGGCAGAAATGAGGGCAGAGAGAGTTCCATGTGTTTCTCCTTCCTTTTCTGTTTTGTGTTTCCAGTGGAAGGGAAATAAACTGCAACAATTCCTGGGCTGGGTCAGCATAGGCTTCTCCCTGGATGGAGAAGGCTTTGGATCCAAGTCCTCCGCCTTATCCATCTCAGCAGGCCCCCCAATCTACCCCCAGCACCAGATCCTCCAAGTGTCCCGATTTTCCAGGGGTGTCCATTTTAGAGAAGCTGTCCTGGTTTCTGATTTGATCCCAGAATGTCCCACTTTTTCTTAGGATGTCCCTATTTTCATTGGAGAAATTTTGGCGGGTATGGCATCCAACCCCTGAAGGCAATCCTGTATCGGCAAGTTTTTTAAATGTTTAACATTTTATTATGCTTTTATATGTGTTGGGAGCTGCCCAGTGGGGCTGGGGCAACCCAGTGAGATTTGTGTGGGGGGGGGGGGATAAATAGGAAAATGGGATTGTGGAATGGGATGTCCCTATTTCCATCGGAGAAATGTTGGAGGGTATGCAGCACGTCCCTTTTCCAGGCCTACCAACTCTGCTACTCTGATATCATTGGGGCTGCAAGGGTTTCTGCAGTGGTGGGGAGGGGAAAATCTGACATCAGTTCTCATTTGGAGAGAGAGATCTGATGCTTCCTATGGAAGTTCATTACTTTCCTAACCAGTGGTGAAAACAAGAAACAAAAAAAATAGGATGTGATGCAGAGAATCTAATATTGTCAACATTATTATCTCCATAGTCAGCCTGTGCTTACTTTCAATGAGTTCAGACTGTGCCTAGCCATTGTAAGCACCACACTCTTAGGATAATTATTTCACTTCTTATTCCCAAACAAAGACCATGTCCATTTGCCCTCAATGCAAACTTCACCCATTTCAGGCTAAGCTGGGTGAGCTGGCTTTGATTCACAATGAAGAATACTGATTTGCCACAACATCACCTGGCAAGCTACTTGGAAGGCTACAAACAGAACAAAGAATCTCAACCCGTATTTTTCCACTAAATTAGTTCTGTTTCTGTTCTCCCTAATGTACAGGCAGATTGTTTTCATGGTCATTAGGATTACTTCAATTCTCCAAGGAAATCACTCTTATTGTATAGATTGCTGCAGAGTATTCATGTTAAGCTTTTGTCTCTTTTAAAGGAGCAGCCATTTCCCTGAGAAGCCCTACTTATGTGTAAAGCTTAAAATATTTTTTCAGTGAAATGTGACATTTACCATTATCTTAATCTCGGAAAGATTGGCAGGAGGGGAGTTGGGTGGCTTCTCTTGGCCTTGCTTTTCTGTCTATGCATTGATCCAAGGTTGTATGCAAGTGGGAGAGACTTGCGTCATATGAAGTGGGAATGTGAATTTTGCAGCATCCATGATCACATGCACAGAAACTACATATGATGGTCAGATAAATGTGGTAACTGACAGAAGTGAAAGGCACTGGGTTTTGTTAAGGCATTATGACATTCTTCCCGTAATGTTAGATGAACTGCAACAGCCCATGGACACATACAAGTAATTGCATAATGTTGCAATCATTGGGCGTCACATTTGCCTACTTCCCATTGGCACCAGTTGTATCTGTATACTCCTAACTTCCTTATGGTTTGAATTTTTGTACACCCACAAGCTTTGCCCCAATCTGATGAGGTGCATCTTCTTCTTCCTCCCCATGTTGAGGCAAATGGGGCTCTGCTTTGAATGAGAAAAAAGTGGTATTACAAAGCTCAAGAGTACAGTTGATTTGAAAAGGAAAACAGTGGAGAACGAAGGGAGAGAGGGTGGTTGGAATATGTGTGGGATCTGCATTGGCACAGGAATAAAAGGGATCACTAGTGGAAGGAAAGATGGGGAATAAATTCAGTTCAGCTAGCATTTAAAGGTGACCCTCCAACATTTGCATTTTCCAAAACGGCAAACTGAAGCACAGACTTCCTTCAACGTTTTTGCAATTCTTGCTGCAGCTATCCTGTTTTTGCAGTGAAAATGACTACTAAAACAAAACAAAAAACCCCAAACACTGCTTTCTTTATCCATTGCCAAAACTACAGGAGTCCTGACAGAATAAAAGGTAACCAATTAATTGGCAACAACAACAGCAACAAATAAAAAGCCTCATATTTTCTCACTAGAATAAATTTTGCAACTTGTCAGTAAGGAGAACTAGCATCACTACACTACCATGCTAGAGAAAGCTACACAGAATTGCAGCCTGTTGTGCAGCTGTTGAAAGCAGAAGCACCATGCCAGAAAGCGAGAAACATCTGGCAAAGCATTACAGGTGGTGTACAATAGAGAAGTATAATCTTCCTGCCCAGTATGCTAAAATAGTTTGCATCAGTCTCTGATTAGCTTCCAGATTTCTGGGCATCTGAGTAAGCTGAACTGCCAAAACTTTCAAGGTTCTCACAGAATTAATTAACACTTACAGAGAAGCATCTGACATGAACTAGGAAAGTAGGCTATGGCACAGTGCTTCTCTCTGTGCATCTTTGAACGGCAGCCCTCTGTCTTTGTGCTATTTTATCTCTGAGCTTTGTTCTTTAAAAACCCTGTTTTATGTAAGCTCCACATCAGAATGCGTTTCCTCTGTTCGGCTGCTTGGGCAGGTCCTGCATTCATCTCACAGCTATTACTATGCATCCTCTTGTCTCCAGCTTTATTTGCAGCACCAGGTGTAAGTAAGTGACAGGAGGATCAGAGGTGGTTATCAGGACAGGCACTGTGCTTCTAGAAAGCTGGCCATTAAAACACCCAGAACATTGTGTATGATAACACTGGGGAACCACTTTGACATGAAATGTTTGTATCTAGAAAAATGTAGTTTCCCCAGCATTGAAGAATAACAGCCTTTTTCTTCTTCCCTCTACAGGCAGCGGGGGTTGGGGGTGGGGACAGAGAACGTCAGTGTAAATACGCACATTTATTTTCATAAAAGAGCTACTTGCTTGGTTTTATGAAATGTCAGCAGTGAATATTTGGTCTAATTAGGAAACCTGTTTCTAAAGTGCGTTCCCAGCTTCTCAACTGACTTTAAATGGAATTTCTACTAGTACTAACAGGGGAGAAATACCCACACACCCACCACTGTGAGCATAACTCCCCATTTTCCTTTCCATTCGCCTCCCCCAAACCACAGATTCCTAAGGGAAGACATTATTCCACAATTTCAAATGCAAGTCCAATGGATGCCACTGTAGTTGATGTTCTGTCGAGTATGTGATGAAAGGGTACCATGTATCTATAAAATCACCCCAATCTCTCTTTCCAGCTAAGGCTTTAATTTTCTTGGTCATTTATATTTTTTTTTCTGAAGGTAATCCAAACTTTCATTTCCATTGTGACATTTGCAAGTGTTCTAATTTTGGGCAACAAGTTGTCAAACTGCTACTTAAAGAAAAGCAATCAATTATTTGTATCTCAGCTTGACATTTTCATTTTTAAAGATTGTTACCAGTACTAAAGGTGGGGTGCAAATAACATTTGTTTTGTGATCAAACTTATTTCACCAACAGCATTTTTCCAAAATGGCTGTAATTTGCTGCAGGCCCATGGCATATGTCTATGTTCCAATCTCTTTACACCCTCTCCAACAAAGAGCAGAAATAGCTTCATTAATATGACTGCACCTCAAAGGTGTTAAATACCATCTGTGTAGCAGCTTAAGAGTATTCTGTTTTATGAGCCTGGGCACTGAATTTAAGGGCTTTGTGCCCCATAGGCTCTGCCAATCTACCTCCTTGATTACTGTATCTAGATCAGATTCCCAAGTATGTTTCATCAAATTTGTTTGTCCTAATCGTATGTCACTAATGATTTTATAAATTATTGATTATGTATGTTTAGATTCTGTGTTAGTACTTAAAGTTAGATTTTCAAATTATGTTAGAGTTCTGGATGCAGGCACGATGACTGTTGGATATGCTAGAAACTGCACCAGCCTTGGGCTTACAGGCTCTCTCTTCCACTTTCCCTTTCCTTTCACATACCAATACAGTGGTACCTCAGGTTACATATGCTTCAGGTTACAGACTCTGCTAACCTGGAAATAGTACCTCAGGTTAAGAACTTTGCTTCAGGATGAGAACAGAAATTGTGCTCTGGCGGCGCGGCGGCAGCAGGAGGCCCCATTAGCTAAAGTGATGCTTCAGGTTAAGAACAGTTTCAGGTTAAGAACGGACCTCCGGAACGAATTAAGTACCAAGGTACCACTGTATTTCTACACTTCCTGACAAGCCATAATTTGCTCTCTTGTTGAAACTTGAGAGAGGGGAGTTTGAACAAACCAGAGTTTGCCCATGAGAACCAGGAAGTACAAAAACTGTTGTGCATGGGGGGAGGGGAGAAATTACCTCCAAGTGTTTTCAGCAGCCCAGAGTTTTTCCAAAGGGCTTCAACAAGTAAAACTGATGAGAAATGGGAAGTACTTTTTCATTATCAGCAGTTCAGCTTTTGGGAGGAAAGAATACTTCATGTCCTCAGATAATTCATTAATTAAGGTATTTTGCTCCTACGTGAAAGCAAACCAAGGAAGAGGAAGAATATAATAAATAAAATATAAGGTTGCATATGTTGCTGATAATAAAGAATAGAATGATGAATAATACATAGACTTTTTGGTAATAAAAACAGCATTCTTGTTAAAATTGCATTTCCCTTCACTATAATTTGCCAATTTTACATGTTTATGTCTTTGGTTAAGAAAAAAAACACCTTTGCAGAACTTTGAGATCATTTAAGAACAGCAAATCTTCATTTCTTATTCAGTAGATTTTGTAGAGCCCAGTTTATTTGCTGGTGACTTTAGAATGAGTGTGAAAGTTACCATGATCTAGTGAACAGAGCTGACCTAACCAATGTAAGAGCCACCATAACCTGAATGTAGTCCACCAACCATATATAGTGGCCAACCAAGATGCCTGGACTTCCCCCACCAATTGTTTTTGTAGTCCCAGGCAGGTCACAGGTAGCAAAACACAGTTGTTTATTGTACCATGTAAAGAAATTGGTTTTTTGGCTGCTGAGCATGTTTCACAAATGAAGTCTATGTTCTCTTGCCTTCTGATATGATCTTCAGTTGTATTGGTTCATGCAATTGATTTTGCCTTTGCCTTTGATACACTGTCCTTCTGTTGGCCATCCCTGTCATTTGGCATGCTCTTTTTTCTTCTCACAGTTTTAAACTCTAAGGTCCTTGCAGCAAAAAAAAAGAACCTGTCTTGTCACTTAGCTTTATAAAGCACAGTGACATTCATGTGACTATATCAGAGATAGTTGGAGGGGCTGTATTAAAATATGCAGTGAATAGGGATTCTCTGCTGTGGATTATTCTGTAAAGCATGTCCTATGCTACTAGAGAAAAACCTTCTTTTGTATCTGAAGAAAAGTTATTTAAATTTTAGAATGAGTTTATGACAAGAATGATAAAATGGCTTCAATCTGTGAATTCAAACACTGAAGATAATGCAAAGCTGGAACATTCTTTGTGTCAGGAAGCACTGTCTAATTTCCCCCCCCCCCCCTGCTAATAAATACTGGCTTCTGCTGGGCACTAATCTCTTGGCAGAAATTTATGAGAAAAAAATTAGATGTTTCCCAATAAAAATTTATAATGGAAGCAAGCAGTGTATGCTTTCATCCAGGTAAGATGAAGAAGCAGAGACACCCTTAAGAGGTTGCAAAGTCTTATTTGTCGTCAAATTGGAGAACATGACAGCTTCCATTAAAAGAAAGATTTCCTATTGCCATGACAATAGCTTTAAACTAAACCAAACAAGGGATATAAATTATTCTCAGGGTCTTGTTCTAATAGCAATGCTAGATGGCTTTCTTTTTTCCTATTGCTGTTTGATTGATGTTCTTTCTCAGAAGACCTAAAAGGTGACAACCAAAAAATTCCCACACATCTTGTGAGATGGATTTTTGTCTGGATTGTAAACCATAAATTGTCTCCCACTTAGGCAATATTCAAGTATAATAATAAATCTTGTCTTACTGCCTTGAATTTTCTTGATAAACCCTTCGACCTGCTACTCCTTGTCTCTTTGAAATCTAAACATCTTTGAATCAAAGTTTATTCTTCAAGAAACAGAAGAACAATAATCATCTTCTGTTAGGACATGTGTAGCATGTTCTCACTAATTTAATTATTGTCATTTTCTTAACAGCTTGCACAGACAAGGAGCTGAGGACCCTTGCATCCCGCCTAAAAGACTGGTTTGGTGCTCTTCATGAAGATGCAAATCGTGTCATCAAGCCAACCAGCTCGGATTCAGCACAAGGCAGTAAGATGACAATCTAAAAATAAAGTTTGAGATAAGTTCACAAGTTCAGCAAGTCAACAATAACTGTAATGACAGCTAATGTGGAATCTTTCGTTTAATTATGCTGTGGTACATTCTCCTGCTATTTCAAACTACCCATTATTTTGTTTTATTTTCCTTTATTTTTTGCATATAGAAACAGGGTTTGAAATTTAATCACCATTTGCAGTCTGTCAAGTCGGGAAACTGTAAGGTAGCTAATGGACCATCTAGGGAAGAACTGTACCCTGCAATGCATTAGACAAATAGGATAATACTTGGGGTTAGGAAAAATGGGGTAGACTCGCAGGGGTCGGCAAGGCTTGCCAGGCATGGGCCGAATCACTCCAGTGGAGATCCTCTGTGGGCTGGGCCAGCGCAGCGCGACACCAGAAATCATTTCTGCATATGCCCAGATGCCAAAAACTGCACCTGTGCAGAAGTGATTTTCAGTATCTGGGCATGCGTAGAAGCGATTTCCGGTGCCGCAGACATGCGCAGACACGATTTCCGGTGTCTGGGCTTGTGCAGAAGCGATTTCCAGAGTTGCAGAAGAGAGTCCCTGCGCTGTGCTGCGCTGGTTTGGCGCAGCACGTGGGGACTCACCAAGTGGGCAGCTCAGTTCGGAGGCGGCTCATGGGCTACTTCCGGCCCATGGGCCTTAGGTTGCCAATCTCTGGGGTAGAGCAACGGCTGTGACTCCTGCTGGATATCAGACAAAGGCCTAATGTTCTGTTTCCTACAGTGGCCAGCCAAAGGCATATGGGCAACACACAAGCAGGACTGGGGGGAGTAAGGGGGACAGCCCTTGCCTGTTATTGTCCACTAATAAGTAGTAGCTTGCTAGCTTGCTACCCACCCTTCAACAGCTCTTAACAATTTAAAATTCAGAAATTAAAAACAGGTAAAAGAAAATACAGCCGCAAGAACAGGGTGGGTCCTGAAAACATTCCTCTCTAGTGTAAAAGGCTATGATAAAGTTCTGGGTCTTCTATGTTCACAGAAAGCTGTTTAGGGAAGGTGTGAGACATACCACTGCAGGGAGTGAATTCCACAGCTTACAGAACCATCAAGCCTTGTAGAAATTAATAGCCTCCCCCCCCCCCCATGTATTTGTCTAATAATCCCTCTTTTAAAGACATCTCAACTGGTGAGTGCTGTGATTTAAAAATGTGTTGGTTCTGTGGAGGAGGGGTGCATAAGAGGGCTAAATACAGTCTCTTGCCTGAGGGCCCACAGAATCTTGCATCCAAGATCCAAGGCGCTGGGTCAAGGCTTTGTGCAAGAGGAACAGGCCTTCTGCTGCCCCAGTGACTGACAGCATGCAGTAGGCAGGGAGCGGGGGGGGGGGAGAGAAAGGGGCTTTCTGTCAGTCCTGTTACTCCTTCCCTCTAGTGAGGGGTGGCAGAGTTTGCTGAAACTAAGTGAAATGTCAGCAGCCTCCCACCTGCTCTCAACAGAATTTGTCAGACTCGGGCAATTTTTCAATCTGTAGGTTAAAAATTCACAGCAGGCTTTGTGTGCTACAAATATTCCCACGACAGGCACTAGATTGGAAACATAATTTTAACAGAATGCTTTTTTATCCATTTATTATTAAGCATGCAACCGCCTGTCTCTGAGCAAGAAACTGCAAGACCTTTTCTGTGTGAAAGTGCCTTTTTTCTTGGGTTAATGAGTATTTAGGGAGGGAGGGTGCAGATTGTAGGCAGGCCTAAGTGTTACCATGGAACAGCAATCCTGAGTAGAAGCTATTGGTGTGTAACTATATCTGGCTTTCCCTACCATTTATTTTAATTATTTAAAAGGACAAACTGCATTTGTAATCCTTCATGAAAACCAAGAGGATACTAAAGATGTTCTTTTGGATAGCCCAAGCCCCTTGAATAGTACACCTCTACAGTAATCCCACCCAGGAGCCTAGTAAATACTAAGAGCAGACTCCATGTTTGTGGACGGTACCACGTCAAACTGCTTGCGGCAGAATAACAGAACTGAATGATGCTTAATATAAAACTTCCTGCTCACAAAAAAACTAGATATTGAAAGCACAATTATGGATCAGTCTTTTCCTTGGTCTACCAATTTGTATATGCAGAGGGCCCACCCCTAGGGATAAATTCAGCTGTATGATTTCTTTGTCTGCAGTCTGAACTTGAGCAGAATGGACTTCCCACCCCAGTGCTGTTTGTGTGAACCAGGCATAAGTTTCCAGTGCTCATGAATCTCTAGCCTTTCACCATTCTGCTTGCATTTTCCTCCCCCGACATGTGATCACTTCATTGACATGAGCTGTCAGGTTATGCTTATGGAGCCATAAGAAGCACATGCTTTTTTCACTGCAATCTATTTTGAGTATTCCTCTGTGGTTTTAAAGCAACTTCCAAATGATTGGAAATGATGGCTAAGATTTCTCTGGATACACCGCATCTGGAGAAGGTGTTCCACTGAATTTTTTTCCTGTGCTGCAGTTTGATAGGATGCTGCTGTAAGTTAACGAAAACCGAGTGGATCAAGTTCATCTGCAGGCAAAAAGTAAAAATTATATTCTTCCTATTCATTCGTGAAATGGAAGTATTGGCACAGTTTTAAGTTTTAACTACTGTAATCTCATTCGCTGTCCACTTTAAGCAAAGCTCTTTTCTTTCTTATTTGCAAGCAACAGAAACAAAGTTATTCAGAGCACCAGTGTTGTTGTTGTTTTTGCAATTAGTACCTTTTCTAAAGTGAGGTGTTGCTGTTTTTTAAATGTCACTGGAAACTAGTTGTTCTGTGCAGTGGAAGCCTATGCATGTTTTCTTGAAAGTAATTCCCACACTGTGTTCAGTGGGTTTAATGCCCTAAAAAGTGTGGTTAGGATCAAAGATGCAGCTAATTTAGCTTCAACAGCCCAATCTTAGAAATTAGAAATTAATTAGGTCTTAGGGATGGAGCCCACAGATCCACCTACATGTATACAAGATAAAGCATTCACATGGCATATAAGCAAGTGTTGAGCACTACATAGCTTTCTTTGAAAAAAAATTATCCAGATTTGCTTTTTTGTCTCCCTTTTGGTTTGTTCATTTCACTAGTCCAACACAAACACAAGGCCCCAATATATATAAATTGATATTTTATTTTACCTGCAAACAATAATGCAGCATATACATTGTTACAATAAGGCATAGAGAATGCAAGTGGTCTTATCCAGTTCTTTTCCTACTAAATAGTTGTTTCCATCTAAGTTATAACATCCATATATATTCCATTCATTTAAGAGAACCCATAATTTGCACATTTTTTAAGATTAGATCAGTAGTTATTCTAGTTCAGATGTGTACAATCAGTACACGGGTTCAGCTAAGCTGGTGTGTCGTCAGAAGCTCCACTGAACTATGTTCTGTACCCACAAATTTATGTGTATCTTTTTCTATATTGAATCTGGCTGTTCCAAAACTATTTATTATAGATTGTATTTTCATTAAGTCTGCTTCTGTCTAAACAGTGCATTGTGCCCAGTGTTTCAGTGTACAATTTTCTGTTTATTTTTACGTGTGAAATGTGTAGGTGAAAAGGTTTTGAGACAATAAGAAGCCTTTTACAAATAGGTCACTTATTTGAATCTCTTCCAGAATCTGAAGTGATTGGAAGCTGGTGTCTCTTGTTACCAGCTGTCCAAGAAAATGTTACATGTAATGACTTTTGGTTGAGCAGGTGTTTTGAGTCCAAAGTATCCCCTTCTCAACAGGCACTAATTAATAACCTTTCTAGAATTGCCTGCAAATATATCGAGATACTTGAATGACCTAAAAAGCTAGCGAGACTTCTGATCTTTGGCCTTATTATTTGAGACTGTGGGATGAAGGGAAAAAGTGAAAAAGACAAAGCTTTCTCAATGCAGGCGTGTTTGAGCTGTAGCATTGAATAGGATTCTTGCTTACTTCCAGCCAACATTGTAGGAGAGGAGTAGAGAACAGAAAGTCGACATCATATTTCGAGTGAAAGAAATATATTAAGCTTCCCAACACATATAAAGAAACCTAACATTCAGCACTGTTGTCGTCTTTACCCTACTTTTCTTGCACATCCATCTCCTAGCGCAAGGTGGCATATGCAGTTCTCCTCCCCATTTTATCAAACCTGTGAGGTAGATTAAGCTGAGAGTGACATATCAGATGTCTAACAAAAGGTAATAGATTGATGTGATGATTTTTCTGTAGTTTCTTGAAAGTCACTGCTTTGAATAAATAAAATGCATTTTTTCCCCTTAAAGGTTTACTTGTCTAGAAAGAGACAAGAAAGTGTACATAAGACTTGGCAATCTTGGACTTGATTGTTGACACAGGCATGTCAAGTAGTGATTCAATCAAAGCAACTTTTATTCAAAAGCAGTTTAAAGTGAAATAGAAACTTGCTGCCACATCTCAGCACCATAAATACTTGAAAGGCTTTGATCCCTCACTTCTTTGCTTTAACCTTTTAAACAGCAATAACTAGCTAGCTAAACTTTTCATAAGACTTCTTTAAATGCCTGCATATTAAAGTAGCACATTAGCATTTTCTAGTAGAAGTCTTGAGGAAAATATTTTTTAAAAAATTATACTAGAACAGTGTATACAAATAAATCTTGGGCAAGTGCAATTAACATCTTCTGGTTTTCACATTTGGCCCTTACAAGTGCATCATAATGCTGTTGTTGTATCTATATTAATTACTGTGTCATTCAGTTAAGTGCTTGCATTGAGATTGCATACTGCAATAATCTGATTAGTAGCAAAGCTTCTGCCACTGTTGTGGGAAACGCCAGATGTAATAGGTATAAAGCTGTAGAGTTTACCTAGACCCACCTTCACTAAGTTTATATGAATGTACCTACTTTTCTTCAGCATAAAGCTCCTCGCATTTTTTAAAACACAGTTCTACAACTTTATAAGGAGAAGGTCCTAATTGGTGTCCACCCCTCCCCTACTGGATGCAACAAGAAAACTCCTCCCTCCCCTTTAGAAAGTATTTCTTTGTTTCTTTTAAAGGAACAATCAATGAATGGGGTAACACAAATGTGTTGCCACTGTTCCCCTGAAACATGAGGATGGATGGATAAACTACCATTTTGATTTGGTTGTCACGCATGCTGATCATTTCAGATGAAAAGCCAGGGTCACCCTGCTGCTGAGGGATGCACTCAGAGCTCTCTTCTGCTCTCTATTATCTGTCTATTATCTGAATTAAAGGCATTTCTAAAATGCTTAGTATCTAATCACACCTCCAAGTGATATATAAAAATACAACATAAAAGCAATGAAACTGTATCACAGAAACTGGAAACCAGTAAAATGTTATTATAAAAAGGTGTAAAAACAGGAAAGAGCATCCCTGTGCAGGAACAATGGTAGAAAATGCCCTTTTTCAGGTCACTACCCTGTGATATTCTGTAGGCTGCAGTGCCACAAGTAAAAATTCCCAAGACAATCTAAATGATCTTACAGGTCTATACAGGGGCAGACATATTCTTCAAATATCTAAAGGGCTGTGACCTAGAAGATAGAGCAAGCTTGTTTTCTCTTGCTCTGGAGGGTAAGACGCCAACCAATGGCTTCAAGTTACAAGAGATTCTGACTAAACATCTGGAAAAACTTTCTGGTGGTAAGAGCTGTTCAACAGTGCAACCCGACCCCCTTGAAGGTTTTTAAGCAGAGCTTAGATGGCCATCTGTCATGGATGAGATTCCTGCATTGCAGGGAGTTGGACTTGATTACCCTCAGGATCCCTTCCAACTCTACAATTCATATGATTCTATGAAGCCTCATTCCTCATGTATCAATTGTACCCTGTACTAGTGTAAGAGGAGACCATGATCACTTAGCCTCCATTCAACACTTCTCAGTTTCTTCCGAAATTAAAGTATCATACATCATAATAATTTGTGATCACCAGGATCATAAGTACTTAATTTCACTCTGGGAACTCAGAGTCAACCAAGGAAATGAAAAATGAATAACAATAGTAGTTAGGGCAATGATCTAAAATACGTGAAAGAAAAGCCCCTAGCCCATCTCTACAAAGCAAGGTACTGGAAAACTCTGACACTTGCTTTCAGGCCCCAGTCTCAGTTGTCTTTAGCTTGAAGGGAAATCGGTTTATCTTTTTGAAGTAGCGTGTAATAAAATAGCATTAATGTTTATATTACCTGAACACCTCTGATAGTTCTTCAGTGTCACAGAGAACCCTCCATCGGAGTTACACCTAAAGAGCTTTATTCCAGTGTGGTGCCTTTCTGATCCTCCACTTAAAATAGCAGACAGACTTCAGTTCTATTCTAGGCTTTCATTAACAGTTCAGTCTAAGAAGTCTCCATGCCACCCTCCCACCCCCCGCAGTTATGTAGAAGCTCATATGATGGGGAAATCTTCCTTTTATGCACCATCAGGAAATGACAGCTGTTCAAAAAGGGAAGACAAGTTCTTCAACGGATTGGTTGTAATATGTGGTACCAATGTACTATTTGTCACCATCAAACCAGAGATAGGTGCTACAAAATATGTGTCAGAACACTAGGTATACAAACTTGACTTTCTGATTATTGCAAACAAATCGATACGATACGATACGATATCTTTATTGTCATTGTCCCTTGCGGAACAATGAAATTGAAAAACTACATAAAAACTACATAAAAACTACATAAAACATTCAAAAACCCCTAAAAACTCTAAAACCCCATTTTAAAATACACTATACTACAGAGACCCCTTATGCTGCGTTTAGAACCAGAATTGCATTAACGTAGAAACTGTTTTTCAGGCGGCTAGTCCTGGCCTTTATAACCCTATACCTTCTTCCAGAAGGCAGAAGCTGAAAGAGATCATTTCCGGGGTGCGTACTATCATGTGCTATCTCTGCCACTTTCCTATGGCACCTGGCAGCATAGATTTGATCTAAGGTGGGAAGAGTGCACCCAATAATTCTCTCTGCAGTCTTTACAACCCTGGATAGCATTGTTTTTTTCCCTGGCCGTGCAGCTCCCAAACCACACACACAGACCATAAGACCATAAATCTTTGACAAATTATGTGTCTTGCTTAACTCTGGCAAGATGAGGTGTGAGTAGGGCATCCAAATGAAAACGTTGCTTCACACTATGAGTTGGAAGTGGGTTTCCGGGATTACAAGCAGAGATGCCAGGGTTCTTGGAGAAGGAGAAAGTCCTGTAATTGTTTTCCTGAATCAGAAGCTGCAAGCAGTTTTTTTTAAAAAAAGCTTTGCCATAAAATACATGCAAGCCTGCTAATCGCTGCCATCAAAATGTGTTTGGAGAGCTAGTTGTTAACATGCAGAATGCAGCATACAGAAGAGTGTATTGCAGAGAAGAAACATTTACAGAAAGAATTTTCTCATTTTAAGGAATGTGAGAGAAGACTATTAAGAAATTTAGTGGAGAAAAATGGACCTTGTTATATATTCCCCCTGCCCCGCACATGTGCAGCACTTTGCATTGTACATTAATGTAATCACTGTGAGTAGCTTTGGGACTAGGTTTTGGCGGAAAAGCAGGATAATATGTGCAGGATAATAAATAAATGTGCAAATGAACAGAGAGGGCAAAATTGAATTCTGAACGAAAACAGGCTTCAATGAACTGTGAACCACTTACCTTGCCTTTTCATTCACATTTGTGAAACAATAATGAATGGCTATGACTCAGAGTATTATCCATCTCTAAGGCTTACCCTGCTGTCTTTTAGCCCATCCATTTCATTCACACTTCATTCTGAATTGGGATCATCATGTTCCTTTTTCTTACAAGTCAAGAAGGAAAGGTTAATCTGAAATCAATTTTGCCCCAGTTATCTGCAAGACTGAAAACAGAGTCAATTAGCAGGGTTTCTTGTTTTCAAGAGAAATCTGTATGTTTTAGCTCAGTCTAGGTTGTTTGCTCCTGCCTTTACAGGATTTGACACTAGCATATTACCAATCTGCAAGGATTCGTTGGGCTGGATGTTCAACAAACTGGATATGAACTATGACCTTCTCCTCGATCACTCAGAGATCAATGCCATTTATCTTGATAAATATGAGCCATGCATTAAACCGCTCTTCAACTCCTGTGACTCCTTCAAAGATGGAAAGCTTTCGAACAACGAATGGTGCTACTGCTTTCAGAAGCCTGGAGGTAAGTTACTAAATTTTGTACTAGAAAATTGACTCTGTGATGGCATGTTGATACTAAAATATTTATACAGGAAAACTAGCTCCCATGTAATATTAAACGGCAATTGCGTTATTAGGATTTATATAAGGCACATCAACATACCTCATTTCTAATAAAGTTGGCATAGTTTTAAATTGATTAAATGAGGAGACATGCTTGATTTTCATATGGTAAACAACACTGATATTATTACCACTCCACTTACTTGTTACGTATTGAGTGGCATTCAGTTGAGTAGCATTAGATGGCTAGAAAATCCTGGGTGTGAAAATCTAAGCATCAAATAGACACTGACACCTAAAATGTTGAACCTAGTGATTAGCACCTGGTTACTGAACACAGCAGGAAGCAAGTTTCTTCTCCCATATTTACAGAACTTGGCCACTGACGCTTACTTAGTCCCTGCTTCTCCAGACCAGTTAGTTCCCATGGATCCAAAATACTTTCATCACTATGGCTTTCAGTAATCTCAGCCCTTTCAAGATAAATTGGAGGTGGGTTAGCAGCAGATCCAGTTTTGCCATCCCCTTATCTTCTTTAAACCCTTCTAGCACTGGCGGAGGAAGAGGAGTGCGGGGGGAGTGCACTGCCCCTGGCAGCGCGATCCCGGTGGGGTGCCATCGTGGCTGCCCCCCAGCCTGCACTGGGCTTCACACCCCTGCAGGTGGCGCACCACAACCCCAGGACACATGCCAGCCAGCCCCCCGGTGCCGGAACATGAGGCTCCGCCACTACCTTCTAGGCCAACTGTATCCATCAGCAGTGGGCCCAGAAGCAGGTGGGCTTTTGCCACCTGTGAGCTGGAAATGGCTCTTCTCCAAGTGGATGACTGAAGGGTTAGTCATCATTCTATGATTAATTTACTATTATGTACTTTGCTATGGTTTCTGCAAAAGGATTGCCCTTCCCATTTCTTCCCTCCCAAAACATAACAAAACAATACCATCAGTCATTCTCCCCTTGTTCTCATTATCTCATTAAAAAAATGGAATTAAACAGGAACTGCACAAAGAAAAGAGAAAAACGTATCCGTACAAAGAGTTATTTTTAGCAATATCACCCAGATAGTCTTCACTGCCTAGAAAGACAAGTTCTTCAACATTTACTTTCCTCTTAGATTCCTAGTTTTTCTTGTTTCTCTTTTTATGTTCCTCTCTTTTTTCTTATAATTTGTTCATTCTTCTTTTCTTTCCCAGCATTTTAGTTTTCCTTTTAGAATAAATTTCTTTCTAATCCTTGCATCCTTTAGTTTGCTTTTTCCATGTAATTCTCTCCCCTTGTCATTCTTATCTTTCCCATTTTATTATTCTTTGTCCACAATTTTTGTTGTTGCTTCCTTTAAACATCTTCCTTAGACCCAAGCTTCCTTCCTCCTCTATTACTTACAACAGCAGACCATGATTGTGCATAACAGAAGCTATTCAATTAAGTGGGCTTAACTCCCATTAAAATTATGTAAGTACATGATTTTATGTCAAGGCCTCAAACTTCTTGTATTTTTAAATGTGCTCTTTCGAGCACTCTCATGCCTCCTCCATATCTGTTGAGAGGAATAGAAATCTTCCATTGTTATATCTGGTACACATTTTACACACAGTGTAGCAAGTTCTCGGCCTTCCTGCTCTTCTATCCCTTGTGGGTGTGGAGTAGAAGTTGGTGGCGTCATGTACGTGGCATCCATTTAAGCACACCAAAGTCTCTGTGTCCTCTTTTCCATATATAGGCCAAGGAGTCTAGATTACGTTCATGGCCTCCTACTTGGTGGCTAAAAAATGCCTGCGAGGTTCCTTTCACATGGTGGCCTCCTTGTTCCATTGGCTAAGGAGCAGAGTGCCCCATGTGTGCCCTAGGAAATATGAGCATGATTTTCAATCTCAAAATTTGTTCTATCGATATTAGCTTATTGCTTATGTCATTGCTTATAATGTGAAAATTAGTCTTTTAGCAAGCAGTAAATTAGCACCCTAGCTTTGGATCAGGCTGGTGAAGGAAAGGAAAACTGTCTTAATAACCAAAATGGCCCCCAAACACACTTTTTAAGCAAAGCATGTTGTGAATTTTTTAATTAGTAAAGCTAATGGCATACATTTGTTCTGCAGTACAGTACAAGCATATGTGGTTCATTCATTCCCAGGTGTGCAATAGACTACCACTGCCTGTCAATTGCAAAGCTAATCATTAGAGAATCTGTCCCTTACCATCTGGAAACTACTCTCATGTATTTTGTTTTAGGTCTCCCTTGCCAGAATGAGATGAACAGAATTCAAAAGCTGGGCAAGGGGAAGAGCCTGATGGGTAAGTTCAGTTACTTGCCACTCACTCATTTAAGCTGCTAATTAAAGCTTCTGTTATTACTGTGACGTTACATGCTGTAATAGGGTCCCAACTGTGTGCTTGTGCCACTTCAGGAACTCATATAAATAACAGAACATCAGCCTGTGCTAAATGTGTTCCATGACTTGGCATACTAGGTAACATTATGCAGAACAGAGACTGTCTGTCTACTGAAATCTCAAATCAGTGTCATTAAATTGACACAACACATAGATTCAGTGTAGATTTATTTCTTTATTGTTTGACAAATCCAATGTAAGAAATAGGCTTATTGGATCTTCCCCTCCCCTAAAGTATAAATTGCACTTTTAAATGTGCTGTAATGATACACATATTAAGGTAATTTTGGTATGTTGAGCACATAATGCCATTGGGAAGTTGAAGAATCCATCTGTTAAACTGTAGGTGTATAATACTAACAGCTTTGGACACTCTATGGGCTTAAATCTGTGAATTTCAGTGCATTTCTCTTCCACATTAAATAATTCATAATTGAAATCAAATAATACTTCCAATAATGCACAGTGAAATTAATACAAACATCATTCTAAAGCAGCAATACTGAAATGCATACATAAATTGAAAATCATGCAAGTGGAAAAGGAAAGGAAAATCATTATGACACACAGGATATGTGCAGAGAGGCAGCATTTGTACTTTTTAATGCCTTGAAGTATCTGCGCAAATATACTTTGCCTGGGGATTCTGAAGGGAACACAGCATGGCAGGGCAAGTTCCCCATCCCTTCAAGAATATTATTTTCAAGTACTCCCCTCCCCCAGGACACATTTGGAGGTAGTAATAACCCTGATCTGTGGACAGAAGGTAGGTTTTGCTTTTATTCCGTTGTGCTCCTAAGAACAACCCGTTTACCCTTGTACTACATAGCTCAATGGACTCCTTTAAGGATTGAGTTGGTGCCATGTATATGTTCCTGCTTCCTTATATGAAAGTATTCCTCCCACAAAACAGAACTTAACAATGAAAATAGTGTAGAAAGGTATTCCATTGCTGTTACTAGGAAGCTACATTAAGCCCATGAGGCATTCCCATTATTCATGAGATCAAATTTATTAATCCGTATAGCCCAGGGGCAAACTTTCTTAATGGTCATTTGCAACAAATTGGTAGACGAGTAACTAATGCATGCATGATGTGATACCTAAATGAACTGTAGTTATAGCTGTCATGACTCCTGCACCTGGGGCCCTCACCATGAGGAAGATAACAATGAGGAGGAAATAATTTTTGCTAAACTACTCATCCCCTTCCCTTGGGCCATCCTGATCCGAGGATGTAGCTCTTCCACATTCCTTAAACCTATTCCTTCCACAGTATAGGTCAGCACCTGCAAAATCAGACATGGTCCCTTTAAATCACCACAGCCAACTCCTCAGAAAGGTGGGCCAATGGCTGTTAATGCCAGTGTACATAACGCCTCAGATATTCTTCATCCATGTGAAATGGAATAAAATAGCCCTTTTGATGTTATGTGTGCACATTGCGGAGATGCATTGATCTACAGTACTGGTGAAGGAAGCCTTTTATTTATTTTGAGTAGTAAATCAAGTAGTATCTCTCTAACAAAGGTGCTAGGTATTTTCTCAGATATAGCCAGACCCAGTAAAAGTCTGCTCTTATGTGCCTGTAACAGAAGCAAACAGTAGATGATGGAAACTGCTATATAAAACCCATGCTCAATATTCTTCTAACTGATCTTCAAGTAGACGTGGTTTGTTTTAAATTTATGCAAGTACATTTGCACTGAATCCGTTGAAGCTGATGGCAGAAATATCAGCTTTCGTGAGAGAGGAACAGAGAGCCACAATGATAAACAGAACCAGTTGTTGTCACTGCACTTCTTATAAAATGAAGGCACTTTAGGGTTGTTGTTGTTTTTCTTTATTTCAAGGGTTGCAATTTGAATTGCAGCCCTTTTGCACCCTCACAATCTCTTCTAAATGCTATTTGTGCGGAAGAACCTTACTGACAAAAGAACTGGTGGTGGTGGGCAGGGGGAGGGAGAGAGAGAAACAGTATGCCTGACCATTTCAACCTGCTGTGCAAACAGTCAAAGAAAGCCCTCCTTGAACGTCAGGGCCAGACATTATCTTCCTGCTTAGCTCTACAAGTATTTGTATTATTGACAAGGGCACCATTTGCTATCCCTAGGAACTTTCATTCCACGGTGCAATGAGGAAGGATATTACAAAGCAACTCAGTGTCATGGAAGTACTGGGCAATGTTGGTGTGTTGATAAGTATGGAAATGAGATAGCTGGCTCAAGGAAGCAAGGGACTGTTAGCTGTGGTGAGTAATGGCATGCTTTTCTCAGATAAAATAAGAATGAGTGTTGTGAGAGCCTTTGCCTGCTGCTGCAAGCCTGACTATGAGTCTACAGAATGGCAAAAAGAGAAACCTATTAGCCATCATGACAAGAATCTTCAGGCCTTCATATTTATAATACAAATGTGCTCATACAAGTAAGCTCTCTTCCTGAATAAGTGTGACAATACGAAATTGGCAAAAGCATTTGATGGTTTTTTCTCACCAGCTTACAAACTGCAGTAGTTTGTACTGCTAAAAAAAACATGCTGGCTAGGAAGTTATTGCCGGCTGATCATTTAAAAATCCAAAATTTTAAAATCCACATGATGCTCCCTGCAACAGAAAGCACAAAATTAAGGAGTCCTGTTCATCAGGGCTGCCTTTTGAAAGAAAGACTTATCTGTGATATAGATTGCATTTTTCCCATGGAGGTTTAATCTGAACAAACAATTGCTGCTGAAATTACCCCACAAGGAGCACATGTACACATAATATAAATGTGTGCTGTATATGGCAATCGCTACAGCTCTTTATACAGCTCTTCTAGTGGAGAAAATGAGTTTATAATGAAACACCTTGGCATAAGAAAAATGTCTTTTTGGAACTTTTAAAAGCCAAGTGCTACAAACATGTAGGGATGGAGGAGAATTACATTTGGTCTGCATTTCTAAGTGAACTGACCGAATTTGTACCTCCAGGAGAACTAATACACAGGTCATAATGTAATAAGACTTCAGATTTTGCAGTTCTCTGAATTTTGCAATGCCGTTCTCAGCTCAAAACAACCCAAATGGATTTTTATAATGCATATTTTTAGGTAAGTTTCTTTAGAAATGTGTACATTGTGATAATATGCATATTTAAATATGAATATGGATTTTTTGTACAATTTAAAAACAACAACAGCAACCCTGGAAAGGTGGAATTGATGTGGAGTGGAAATGGGCAGATGCATCCAGTTTCGATAACCCTAATTTTGATAGCTATAATCTTATTTGAAGCCCTGAAGTTCCTATAAATAAAAGTTTCAGGCATGACATTTCATCTTCAGAATTCAAGTACTGAAAATACAGTGGTACCTCGCAAGACGAATGCCTCGCAAGAAGAAAGAGTTTTCCGTTTTTCGAGGTGCTTCGCCAGACGAATTTCCCTATGGGCTTCCTTCGCAAGACGAAAGCCCATAGGGAAATCTCCAGGGACAGCGGGGAAGCACAGCCCATCTTCCCCACTGTCCTCGGAAGGCTCCTCCGAAGGCTGGCGGTGGGGCGGAGAGACCTCCTCCCCCCGCCAGGCTTCGGGAGGCTCCTCCGAAGGCTGGCGGTGGGGCGGAGAGACCTCCTCCCGCCGCCAGCCTTCAGAAGGCTGCTCCGAAGGCTGGCGGTGGGGCAGAGAGACCTCCTCCTCCCCCCGCCAGCCTTCGGATGTTGGCGGTGGGGAGGAAAGCCCTTCTCCTCACCGCAAGCCCCGCAAGCTCCGGGAACAGAGGAGAAGTGCAGCACGCCTTCCCCTCTGTTCCCGGACCTGTCCTGAAGGCTTGCGGTGGGGAGAAAAGCCCTTCTCCGCACCGCCAGCCCGGCAAGCGGTTTCCATAGGAACGCATTAATTGATTTTCAATGCATTCCTATGGGAAACCGTGCTTCGCAAGACAAAAAACTCGCAAGAAGAAAAAACTCGCGGAACGAATTAATTTCGTCTTGCAAGGTACCACTGTAATTCTAGTGGTATGCTCTTCCTTCCCAAAAATGCTAGAGAAAAGAAAGGTAGTAGCATTCTAACTTCCTTTTGAGAACCCTTTACACATCCAGTTGTCTACAAGAGAAGGGATATACTGTATGTGTATCTGCCATGAGACTCCTTTGTACTTCAAAGAATTATGGGGCTCATTACTGAGGCAGAGCACATTTCAAAGGGGCACAGCACAGGACCAGACCTGAATAGTTGCTCATGTGCCCCTCTACAAGTTCACAATGTGGGAGGAAATGGGCAGTGGTGGGAGCACCAAGGAACCCATTGTTTGAATGCCAGGGATCTACCAAATTTGGGGGGGAAAACAGTAATCTAGTAGACTCACAGGAGTATATAATGACATCAGAATAGCAAGGTGTCAGTTTCAATAGCCTTATTACGACTTAAGTCAACATTGCACATGAAAATTTGCCACCTAATCACCTTTGGCTGCCCAGAAAGAACATTTATTGTCACCTATTAGCAACACCAAGCCTTTTATATATTGTATGTGTTTGGATTATTAATGCATTTGGATGACTTTGTATGATTTTATTGTTTAAACTTATACCAATAAAGGTAAACAAAAACAAAAAAATCAAAACACCGAGCTAAATGAACAAAACAAAAAAAATTCCTTCCAGTAGCACCTTAAAGACCAACTAAGTCAGTTCTTGGTATGAGCTTTCGTGTGCATGCACACTTCTTCAGATGTATCTGAAGAAGTGTGCATGCACACGAACGCTCATACCAAGAACTGACTTAGTTGGTCTTTAAGGTGCTACTGGAAGGAATTTTTTTTTGTTTTGACTATGGCAGACCAACACGGCTACCTATCTGTAACTAAATGAACAAGTAAAGTGACAATCAAATCAGCCTGGTTATTTTGAGGCAATAGAAATGGACCTTTCCAAATGTAAGCCCTTATTTGTCTCAGCTGGCAAAGGACCACACCAGGCACTATGAGATTTTCTAGGCCAATTTACATTCCAAATTTTTCTGGACAATATCAGGACAGAAACAAAGATATCACTTGGTGATGTTTGTGGTGAGGTTTTTATGAGGTACGCAATTTACTGAGACCACCAACTCATTTCAGATCTCTTCGAACACTCATCAGATGGTGGTGTCTTTCAGTCACCATTGACCTGGAATGGATTTGAACCAACAATTTAGAGATGTAAGGTTCTGTCTTCAGCTATTGCTTCCTCCTGAAAACGTGTGGTTTTGTGGGTGTAGTAGAAGACTTACTGTGTAAAAATGTTTTACTATTTATTTATTTATTTTATTTTTTAAAAATAGACATGTTAGGGGGGAGGGATGAATTAAATAGTTTAAATAATGAGAACATTGACATGTTTTGATAGAAAATTGGGCTTAAAGTATAACTGTGAATTCTTCCCTGTTGCAGAAGAGGAGCAAGAAACCTCAGGGGATTTCGGTAGTGGTGGATCAGTGATATTATTGGATGATCTGGAAGAGGAACATGAAGCAGCAAAAAAGGACCAAGAAGGGAAACAGAAGATCCATGTAAGAGCAGCTAATGATGATGATGAAGATGAAGATGACGACAAGGAGGATGAAATTGGCTATATATGGTAGTTCCCATAACTCTGAGGACTCATGTTTTGCACAATATCACAAGTCATTTCGTATCTCTGCAATGGTAACTGAAACATCAGGCATTGCATATGGAGCTCAATTTAAACCCGTTTGGGCATTCCAATATGCACACAGGTATCCCTTACAATTGAGCTTCCCTTTCACTTTACTGCTGGGCGTAACTCCACAAGCACAATGGAGATGAGCATGCAGAGCTGAACCTGACATTGAAGTGAACTGGGGAAGACCTTTCACATGTGGGAGCTCCTTGCACATGTGGGACTTGGCACACTCATGTGCATTGGAGCTCTTGTGGCCAGCAAACTGCTGGATGGAAGCAATTATCTCTCCACTCAATTTAATTTAGTACACTGTGTTTAATTTGGAAGACAGCTTTCCCACCTGACTAGCTATTTTTTGGCATAATTGTAAGCATTGTTCTATTTTACTGACATGGTGACTTTCATAGCTTAATCTGCTCACATGCGTCTTTTATAAAAATGGAATATGGAACATAGCAAGAGGGTCAGCACATCCAAGCACTGGGCTCTTCTGATGTTACCAGAACTAAAGTTTTCAATTACTTGATCTTTTTTAATTGTGCCATTTGTTGTTACTACTGTGGTTTTGCTACTTTAATGTTAAAAGCAGGTAGGGTTGGGGGTTTTTCTGTCTCGCCATCTGGAACTTGTTTGAAAATATCAAAATCGCCTTAACATTCTGATTTGGTCACCCACTGGCTTTAAGTCAGAAATAATTCCATTTTAGTTCCTCCTCCTTTTTCTTTAACATGGTTGGCAGAACCACTGTCTTATTTTAGCAGAACTCAATGAAAGTTCTCCCCCGCACCAGGAGTGCAGGATAAGATCTCAGATGACTGTTTAATCAAAATTAGTTCACTACAAGTTAAGCATCATGATCTTGATGATTGGTATAGTATGCATACAACATTTAGCAAAGGAAACAAGCCTGGAATGGCCTTTCAAAACATGTGGAAAAGGAATGCTTTGCAAATGCATTTCTTTACAATCGTTTTTGCAGGCTTGCAAGTCTTGGATTTTGCTTTGATCAAGTTTGCACTAATGCTATGCAAGCTGCCTCTGCTTCCTGGATAGCATACCACTGGTTTTGCTGAAAACGCTTTTTCTTCATTTACTCTAAATGAATCCTCATTTGGAAGTGCTGAAGCTGTCAGAGGCACTAACCATCAGCAGTAATAAGCTGTCTTCCCTTTATTTTAAATTGTTGATATTTATTTGCTCTGTTTTAAAAAAGAAAACATCTTTAGGCAGTTGCGTTTCTGGTTAATATCACTTCTGGTTAATATGACATGTAATACTTACACATATGAACCAGAAGAGAATGTGATTAAAATATTCCACATAGTTATATCTCCATAGCAGCATCTCATTGTTCCCCATTGCCATTCAGTGTGGGGAAATGAATTTGCCATTGCAGACCTTTTATTATGTTAGCTGTCCACGCAAGGACAAAACATGATGAGCATCTATGATTGGTTGGGAGGGAAAAGATGGATTTGTAACAAGCCCCATCTTTTTCTCATTAAATGAAAGGAAATAAATGCCAGATAGGTCTTAAATTCTGCAAACACTAAGGACCATACCACTTTTGTTGATCAGGGCAATTATAGTGCTGTTCTACCAGAACTGAACATGGCCTGTACACTTTAAAGAAAGCTTATATTTCTGTGAGAAAGTGCTAATTTTTTAGTGTGAATTTCTATACAGTTTTCAGGCGGCTGCACAATGGCATCTATCCTCAGACTATTGTTTGCTATGTGTGATGCTCTTGTTTGTTTATGCCTTTTGCTTCTGGTGTGATGAAGTCTGGGGTTGCTGTTTTTTAACAATTCATTTTAACACAAGGTCTGGTTTGTTAATGAACCCTTCAGAATGCCAAATGTCATGATGTTAATATTACATTTCAGTTTGTTTTAATATTCCCAACAAGTGCATCCTAAATTTACTGGCTTTGTGAAATTATAATATCCAGCTGAGAAGTTACCTCCCAGATATACAGCCTTAGCCTGAAACCCTGAGCTCAATGGATTCCAGTAATTAAGTAAGCTGGTTGTCCTTTGACTTTTAAAGGTGCCACTGCTACAATCCATAAATGTACATCATACACACTTAAAAACTCTGCAGTTCCACTGAAGAAAATCCACACAATTGCTTTGGCCTTTCTGTCTTCTTTAGCCATAGTGATGCAAATTGTGTCCTGTGCTGTTGTGCTTAAAGTAGGATCCAATGCCTGGTGAATGAAGCCATTGGGCTCTGCCCTAATTGCCAGTTGACCTCTATCCCAATCCTCATTGAGGAATGCACTGTCCATTCCTTGCTATTGTAAAAGGACATAGGCTGTCATGCAAGGAAGCTGTGGATGCCCTGCTCTTCCTCAACTTTGCCCGTCTCCAAGTAAAGCCATGTAGCTATCCTTAATAGGCCAGCTACAACACATTAAGGGGTAGGGAGCAGCTGCTGGTATACGACTACTCCACTCCTGTGAGCTACCATGTTCACAAAGCACCTCAGAGTCCAGAGCTCACACTTCAAGTTACATGAGATTAATGGGGATTAATGTTTTAAGAATATGGGTTTTCTGGGGTGCACTATTAAGCTGTATTTGAACACTGGCTGGACTAGTATACAATAAAAGTCACCTACTGTAATACCGTCCAATTAGAAGCTGCAACATAGCTATCATTTTCACCATACTGCTTACCTACTTAAATTAATAAAACCTGTAGAAGTCAAATTCACTGTGGTTGCAGAGAAGTGCTATTATCTTTTATATACTTACGATAAAGTTTCCATTTAGCCTTTGTTCTTGTTACGCACGCAGAGCAGTGTGAATGCAGCTGCTTTCTGGTGAAGTCCATCATTGCTGGGCTGTGTGTGAAGATTGAAATCACATGGGTGAGGCAACTCACATGGGTCTTTCCCAACTGATCTGCCTTCTTCAGCTCCAAAACATAGCCAAGTCCTATTGAAATCAATAAAAAAGACTTAAATTAGCCATAACATACCTAACCTATTCTACCGATTTCAATAGGATACAGGAGACATTTAATTTCTGGAGCAGGGACATTTTATTTATGTGAGTAAAAAACAACAACCCTGCAGATTAAATCTTAAAGTCAGTTGTGGTGTTAATGATGGAATTAATCTCATTACAGATAAACAAACACAAAACCCCATAATCCCTGCCTCCTCTGATGTTGCTTAATTGCTGGGCTCACTGTCTTAAACACTATGACTTTTGTTTATATGGGGTTTGTATGTATAAAAATTAACCAACACAAAGTTTCTAGTTGTTTTTTCTTTTAAGAATCATTTCAAATTATTTCCCAGCAATTCCCCACTCCCAAGCAAACCCATGATAATATAGATTACTTCATACATATCGGTATAGAATTCATTAGCAAAACTGAAAACAGGCAATGTCCTTAGATTCAATAATCTCCCTGAGAGTTAATACATTTAAAAATAAGCTCTTAAAGACGAATCAAACTGAGCTTTGTCTGCAGACTATAATCATTCTCTAAAATTCTTGCTATTTGATTTCCTGTTTGTCTGGAGAGAAAAATATTAAAATCAGAAAAGGGTGAGGTACAAAAATACCATTTATTATTGTAACTAAAGGTGGAAAACCTGAAGCAGCAGCAATTGGAGACACACCTACAATTTTGTCAGATTCTCAATAGCATTTGAAGGAAAAATGAATCCTTTGTAGTAAAGCCCTTAGAAAAATACTATAGCCATGCCAGAGAAGCAGAATGAAGTGGTGCCTTCAGAGGCAATGAAAAGTTGCAGTGTCATCTATTTCATGGTACTCTCCTCCTGAAGAGAGGGGAGTGGTTGTGGGCGGGAGCCTGAGCCCCACCTCTAGCAGGGGGCGTTAGCCCCCTGCCTCCCACTCACCTGGCTGGCGCCCACGGCCATCGGCAGGCACCCAACCAGGTGCCTCCGAGGGGGCGTGTACAGCAGCCTTAATACTGCAGCGCCAGCCCCTCCTCAGCCTCACTCTTCGTCGTCCCGTCGCGATTCATTCCTGGTTGTCCTGGGGGCCTGGTAGGAATTTTTCCATTTGGCATTAGGCTTTTTGGTTTTTTCGCCTACCTTGTAGCAATCGTCACAACTTTCGTGGTATTGGTGGGTAGGTTAGGCATTGGAATAATGTGTCGTGGTGTCGAAGGGCTAGGTGTGGCCATCGCCTATGCCTTCAATTTTTGGGTATTCCGTTAAAGGAATCTGGCGGTCGTGTATTCTGTCCGATGCCTGCTTGGCGGGAGGCCATGGCACGACCCTTGGTGACATCAGGGGAGAGCCTATAGTTGGATTAGCATCAACAGGCTACACCTACTGGTGAATAAACCCCCCTTGTTTCAGACTCACCCCTCTCTGAGGGGGTGGAGTCAGCTGACGTAATCCAATGCCTAAGCCAATACCTTTTCACTTGCTGTAATCAATAAAGTTGTGGCCTTTTCTTGCCCATTAACCTTATATCACGTGTCCTTGTGTATTCATTCCACTTTGGGGGGATCGGGTCCTCGAACCACAACTCAGCTTCACCTCCTGTTGAACCATTTGTGTCCCTGTCCCTCGTCCCCCCCATTGCCCATGTAAGATTCAGGAACTAGGAAAAGATGGCAAAGCTACATGAAATTTGACCAAGCAAGTCTCACAAGCTTTTTTGTTCCATTCTGCAACAGTGCAGAACTAACACAATCCAAAGCCACAACAGGTTCTCTTGAGTTCTCTATCAAGACACAGGATAAATGCTGTAATTCATTTCTCATTACATTTTCTGGGGGAGAAATAATAAATGTACCTACAATGTTGGCTAACCAAGACATTAATAGGCCTCCTGTCCTCACCTCTGTGAAAATTACTTTGTTTATAACCGGATAAAATATAATGATTAATATCTGCTATGCCATATAACAAGAACATACAATAGATTATTTTATACACTAGTATATATAATTTTGATACAGTGGTATGCGTCAGCAGTAGGCTCAATCAACAACAGTCTGGACCCAGCCTTATTGTGGATTTGTCTCGGAAAGTGCAGCTTTCCATCTCTGTTTCATTTAAATCATTTTTTTTAAAGATCAGTAAGCTACATACAATTATCTACTAATCTTAGTGGCAGCTCCACATACTAAACTGCAAAGACTGCAGGAATTTTCGTATCAACTGACTTTATCCTTTTAATTCTAGTCAGAGTATATATATTGCAGCCAGCAAAGGTGACCCATGCATAGAATCCAGCTTCCACCTTTTTGGATGTCATTGCATGTATACATAATGATGGTGCATGAGAAAGTAAAAAGCACACAGAAAATCCAATGCCAAATTTGCAAGACACTGTGAAGCACAGAAGTAGCTAATGTAGGGGGCCCCCCAGCTGTTGCTGGACTCCATCTCCCATCAGTCCCAGCCAGTATGGCCAATGGTTGGGAATGATGGGAATTCCACCCAGCATATATATTTCCCAAGCTCATCAGATTCACCAGTTCCCTCATAACAAAAAATTAAATAGCTATGCACATTTATGAAGGGCTATGCTCTCCTATCCAAACATGAATAACCTTAATGTTACTTCAAGATGTTCTTGACGTTTATCTGAACAGAAAACAAGGCACAGCATATCTATTCAAGCTCAGAGGCTGGGGGAATATTGTTTTCCAATATACATTTTTATTAGACACTGTTTAAAAGTAATGCAAGAATCTACTATAAAGGAAAGTAGAAATGGTGGTTAACATGGGGGGGGGGTTCACTTTCAGTTTGGCAACCCCAGCCTCCTTAATACTTCCCCAGTTCAGTATCTTGCACTGCTGAACCAAAAATAAAATGTTAAAAACTCAAGTGCAGACGTGGCTTTCTTCTTAACATTATTTGGGAACATGAATTAGGCATGCCATAACACTACCAACTGGTGCTTGAACTGTGGAATACATGCCATGGTTCATCCTTACTACTTCTGGTGAAGTATACATTTCCACTTCTCAATATTAGTAATATAAAATGTGAATTCAAAGGGTTTACTATTCCACCAGTGAGAAGGGTCATAAGAAACCAAATGTAACATAATCTAATACATTATGGATCAGAGCAGAGATTTACTTCATCTAAATCAGTGGCATTGAGTATGTGCATTTGATTACAGAATGTGGCCATAGTCAGCTCATGCTATATACTGTTGCATGATATTTGCCTTCATCTGATAAGTTACGTTGTGCAAAGCTCTCAGCCTAAGTGAAAAAGCTCAAGTGCTTATTGAAAAAGATTCCTAAAATCAATGCCAAGCAAATGGTTGCATATTTCTACATATCAGAAACGTCATTTGGAACAGCATCTTCATTCTTTATGTTAGGGTGGATGGTTTTGACCATTTTCACAAACTACAACTCAAAATAGTGTTGTTGTTTTTCAGTCAATCACCATGCAATAAACTTTGTTAGCTCAACAAAGCATCCAGTCTGCAATTCAGCATACATTAATCACAACAGTGTAATTCAATGTTGTGGGAGCAGGGCCCTGTTCAGACAGCAAGACTTCCCCTTCCTCTCCTCCCACACCCATGTTCCCCCAAAATCTGCTCCAAAGGGAGATGGGAGGTGTGTATAATTTTATGCTGTGAACCTCCCTGAGATCTACAGGTACAGGGCAGAATACAAATTTAATAAATAATAATAATAATAATAATAACAGGTGACTATGGAGTGGGAGGAGCAAATGTTGAAATCCTGTTGTGCAAGTGAACATCTGTTGGAGTCAATCCAGTATCTTTTCAAGGATTAAAAAATGACTTGAGTATTTATTTGAATACATGCTGTATCATTTGCAATTCTTCACAGCTCACTGAAAAGGGACAGGTCTCGTGACTATCCATGATTCAAGGGCATGTCAGGCTTCTTGGAAATCTATGTATTCTTCAGATCGTAAATTCCCTTAATTTGCCCCCCAGCACAGCTCCAATTCACCTCTAGCACACACCCTTTTCAGCCCTACGGATCAGTAACATTAGTGGAGCAAGTACCACGGAGGTTTCTGCAATGGCAGGGAGAGTGCATCCAACATCAGTTCTCCCTCTCTCAGGGAAGGTCTGATGCCTCCCATGGACCATGATATGGCAGGGTTGATCTAGCTATTTAAGAAAACAAACAACCCTCGCCATAATTACGCCTGTTGGTTTTCTAGAAATGCCTATACAATAAAAAGGTTGATTTGAAAACAAATCTTGATAATCCAATGGAATTATTTTATAAACCCGTAAACCAGAATATCAACAACACTGGTAATCAGAATCTTTGTCAAATTCTTGGCCACCATATTTGTTCATAATTAATACAAAAGTCAACATGGTTAATGCAAGTATCATTATATTCATATTTCAGAGTTCTTATTGCTATCTCCCCACCCCATTTCACAGCATGCCTCAAGAAAAAAAGTGATACTCCAGATCATTAAAATGTTAAAGAAGTAAGGCCTTTAATGCAGTATACAGTAGAGCCACTGGCTCTTATATCCCACAGCAGAATTATCTATTCTATTTCTCCTTTATGACAATCTAAAGCTTTTAACTTGCCTACAGCTTGACTTAAATTTCTGGTTCCATTGGAAGCTAAAATACTGCATTTCCTTCAAATTACTGACCTTCCAAAAAGTTATGGGCAATGAAAAAAAAAACCTCCAGCACCAAAAAGAACAAGGTTACTCTGCAGTCTTCAAGCCAATCATTCCCTGTATTTAAATGACTTTCAAGGAAGTAAGCTTTGAGGGATGCATCCTATTCTTTTCATGATACTTTACAAAAAATATATATTTTGGAGCCTTGTTAGGTTTTTGTATTGCGCTTCAGTGTGTTCTTTTTACAGATTTCACAAAAGGTAACATCTGTTCACTTCTAGCCTCCATTGTGCTTTGAATTCTTTCACACCGGATTTAAAACTACATTGTGTCTGCAATCCAGCACAGAATTAGGTGAGATAAACCCATTGATTTCAGTGGAGTTAAAACATAGCTAAGGGACAATTCTATGCACGCTAGAATATGTTGCATTGATTTAGTAGGACTTCCAAGTGAACGTACGTAGGATCAAACCTTCGCCTCTGTGTTGAATTGTTGCCTATGTGTTTATACGTAACAGTACTTCACATGCAACAGTCATATAAGAAGCAACACAATCTGCTAGTCAATACTTCAATATTAGAAATTTCATACCATTTTCTCCAGGTAGCAAATGACATAGAACACCAGCCAGCCAAAGTTAAGACGTTTAAGTCACACTGATGTTAGTTAATGGCAGTGTTAAGCATGTGGTTAATTTTCTCCCACTAAAATCAATGGGAACTCATTAAATTTGGCCGGATTGTGTCCACTAAATCTAGGGTCATTATTTGCAACAGACCACCAGAACTCCCAGTATTAGACTCTCTTTTTTTCCATAGAAATTTGATGGCTTTCACTGCAGACTCTTCTTTCTGCCATTCAGTTTTCTTTTATTGCACAGACTGCTTTGTACTGTTAATACACATCAAAGAGCCCTTTCTACAGTAGGTGGTATTTGGTCTTTTTATACTTTTCTCAATGCTGCTGATGTCCGTTACTGTTTAATGTGTAGCGTTGTAAGGAGAGATCCAGATATTAAGTGTTTAAGTTTTATGTCCCTACTGTAGATGGAATGTACAATATCATAGTTAATTAGAGTAGCATAGTAAATTATGAATGCTTTTTCCCCCATGAAGATTTAAATGGAATGTGAACATGTTGCTGATTTCCTTGGTTAATTGTAAATGCTGAATTGTAGTACTAAGTAGTTGCATTTTTGTCTGTCTCAATAAATTTTAATTTGTCTGCGAGTCCCCATTGTCTGACTTCTGTTTTGTTAAATTTATGGAATATAATGAAGTAGCATTCACCACTTTGTCTAGAGTGAAAAATATGCTCTAATGTAGTGGTATGAAGTAAAGATAGGCAATATCTGGACCAAACTACCCTCCAAGTTATAGCAATCCATGCCTCGCTTAACCTGGAAGACAGATGGAGACCCTGTTACTACCTCTGCTACAATTTGTTGGCACTTTGTGAAATTGAACATATCTACACTGGCCTTTATTTAACTATGCATACCAACATTACTAGAACTGCTCCATGCATGTAGCTCTGGTGAAACAGACTGGGGGAACTCCCTTATACTGAGTCAAACCATTACTTTGTCAAGCTCAGTACTGTGTATAATGACTGTTCTGGCAGCTTCTCTACCCACAAATAGGGCTGATAGTTTTCACATCCCTCTAGCTTATACATAAGGCTTTCTTTAGCTGGACTGAAGTTAATGCCTTTTTAAAAAAAAACACTTTAAGAATCCCCCACTAGGAAGATTAGCACTGCAAGGGAAAACCTATGCTGCATTACCAGCTTATAATGAAAATAGTATAACTAAAGTAAGCAATGTGTTTCTGGGTGTGGGTGCTGCAATGGACATGAACTGCACAGAATGACTTCGCGATCTGTGCTGGAGAAAGCCAATTCCTCTCACCTGGAAATTAATTGCTAGTGGGTAAAACCCACCCACCTTGATTGATAAAAGGCATGTTATTCAAAGCAGGAGGAAAGGGCTCTAGCTCAAGTGCGTGATTTGCATGCAAAAGCTCACAGGTTCAATTCCCTTGGCATATCCAAGAAAAGTTGGGAAAGTGTATGTCTATAACCCTAGGAAGCAACTGCCAAACACTCTGAGGGTTCTCCCGATCCACCAGAGTGGTGTGCATTCTTTGCTAAAAAATTTAAAGCTTGCTGACATCTTTCACATGGTGGCTTTTTCCCTGTTGCAGGTTGTTACAAGCCTCCTTTACAGGTTTCTAAGAGGTCTTACAATGTGAAGCTATCTAAAACACTGCCTGCAGAGTTCTGAAGAATTTGGGGAGCAACGTAGGATTAAAAATAAAAGCTTAAAAGAAATTTTGAACTTAAAGCACAATGATGGAGGTTGTTGTTTTTTTAACAACGAACAATTTAGATATCCTCTGTGCTCTGCAAGCAACATTTTCAACAGCCTCACTTTTTGCAAAGTCCATGGACAAAAAGGTAATACAGGGAAATACAGAACAGTTTTGACACAGAAAAGTACAGAAACAGAACAGTTGCTCTGTGAAGGCCCCAATCTGACCAAAAACTATCCAGTTGTCAATGGATTTTACATGCATGCTCACCTACATGTACAGAGGAAAAACAGGTAAAACATATTTACCTCCTATTAGTAATTACAAAATATAACTGACTATTTATTTTGCTGGCTGTTAGTTTGTTTGAATATTTGAAATCATTTTATAAAATTGAAAAAACAAGTCTCAGCACTAAGCAGTTTAGATCTGTGGTGGGCACAGCAATGGGAAAGACAGGATTTATTGCAGGTCAGGCCAGCTCTGCAGCAAAAGCCCCACTTGATTCTGCTCCTCCTCAGAGAAGCCTGGCTTGCTGCCCACAGATCTTAGGTTGGCACAGCAGTGCTAGAAACATAAATTCCGGCAAGTAATGAAGAGATACAGTGGCCTGGCTAGTAGTGTTGATAGCAGTGGTTGCAGTTGCAGGTAGGTAACAGGCTATTCGGCAGACCGTTTCATGGGTCCCTTGTGTGTGTTTATGTAGGAGACAAAGACTGAAGCCCTTTTCAAGAATTCTATACTTGCCTCAAACAAAATACGTGAGGAAGGAAGTGGAGACATGTGCCTAATTCCACTCCACCATTCTTTCGGTTGCCCTCCAACTCGGGGAGTGCGCTACTTCTGCCCCTCTTTCATCGTTCTGGAAAACCAGAGTTTTAAAGCACGTGGGGAGCTTTCACGAGTACAGGAGGCTCCCAACTGGTGAAGAATTTTCTTCACCATGATTTCGAGACTGAACTAAACAATGATGGAGGCAGACCTAACACATTCATCCCAACATGGTGCCTTCCATATGTTTGAACTACAGCTCCTATTAGCCCCACTCAGCATGGCCAATGGTCAAGGATGCTGGGATTCATAGCCCAAAATATCTGGAGGTCACCACATTGATGACCTCTGCTATAGTCACTCCTCGTTTCTTTCAGGGCGCTATTACCTTGATTTCATCACACTGGGATGTATTATAAGCACAAAATGTAAAATAAATATTACCTTCTTGTGAGCTTCATTGATAAAACTTAGTCATAAACTCACCTTCAGTTTTGTTCTTAGCTGTTTTTCAGCTGTTAGTAACAAAATTACATGTCAAATATATGTAAATTGCCAAACTGTAAGAGCATCCAAACTGCTCCCCAAAGCAAAAACTTGTCAAAGCTGTTCAAAATGTTTGTTATATTGTACTAAAGAGATTTGCTACGCTCACATTCTAGAATGATTCCAATGGAGAAGCCCAAACCACAACAATTGTGAGAACCTAATTAGGGATTAGATTAAGGTTCTTTCAAATACATATAGTGTATTTTGTTACAGGCACAGAGCCTTTAGGGGGAATTAAATGTTACACTAAGGCAAATTATTCTGTCAGGGCAAGAATTTGGGCTTGCCAGACAGAGTGATCTCCTCTTCTTCCCTGCCATGCTCTTCCAGCAGTTGTCCTCACCCCAATCTTGGGGGGCACAGGGGCGCACCAGGAGGGGAAGAACTCATTAGTTGAATGCCATCCTTTGTCATGAAAAGTGATGGAAGTATTGAGGTTAGTTATGCACACAAAAGCCAGCATCAAATGAGCAGTCTATACTGGTTGTCCATACCACCATACCACTAATTATATACTGGGCAAAAACCACTATGGAATCAATACAAGCCCTCTGTGCTACATGCTGACTAATGTTTGCCGCCTTCCACAGATGTTTTTGTTAAAAGAAAAAAGTACACTTTGGGAGATGGTAACATGCATCTATCGTGTAAGGTCTAGTTTGCCTAATTAGCAATGCACTCATATACATGTCTACTCAGATGTAAGTCTCACTGAGTTCAAGTTAGTAAATATAGGACCGAGGCTCCGTTCACTTAAAGCAGCTGCATTAGAGAGACTAGCCAAAGCGCCAATCAGTTCTTTCTCTACCAACTACTTTTCATGCACAAACTAGCAAAAAGCGGCACTGATTGATTGGACATTGACAGAAGCAAAAGGAACTGACAGCACCTTTGCTTTTATTATGCAAGCTAAGTTATTTAAGGAGAGATGCCAAGAGCTAAATCAGACACTTGCCGGCTGGCTCGTGCCTGACATTTAGAAAAGCCCACAAGAAAGTTCCCTCATTCTTATTCTCATCCTGAATGCTCTTCCAATATTTTTCCAAGCTGGGGTTTCCCTGAAGGAGCAGCATGCCTTAGCTTAACAAAATGCACTGATTATTTCCAGCTTGTCAATCTGTAATTTGAATTTATTGTTTGTGGGTTTTATTTACAAATGCTCATAACTCTCCCATTTTACTCATCTATCCTCTAAGTTCCCTTCCAGCTTTTTCAATTATTTCCCCATATTGTCAAGTTTATCAATTATATCACTAAGATTCATTCTTGGTGAACACAATTTGTTCCTATTGCATGAATTTTGACAGCATGATTCATTCTGGAGCTCAGTATGGAATTCAAAGACATGGTGCTTTTAGAGCAAAACAAATATGCAGGAAACCTTTTGCCCCTGAATGAAACATGTTGGCAGGATACATCAGGGGGGAAACTGTCTACATTCACACCACACTTTAAAGCAACAGAAATAGAGTAATCTCTGATTGTATTCATTTCATTGCCTTATCTAACTCCATTTAGTGTAGTAGGGTTGTGGTTTGGTATGCAGCATTATGCTAAAGTGCAAGTCCCACAATCTATTTGCCACGCATCTCCAGGTGAAAAAGATAGAGAAAGCATCATCAGGTTCTTCAAGAGTTCAGAACATCTCCCCTTGAAGTATAGGAAAAGCATTTGGTTGGTTGGTTGGTTAGTTGGTTGGTTGGTTTTTTAAAATTTTGACAGACTAAGGGAGAACATAAACAGAAGTTTGAAAAATTAAGAACTGTAAAAATAATAGATTTCTTATTTTCTCTAAACTACTACAACTTAGGGTCACTCAATGAAAATGATTCTCAGTCTTGACCTTACTGTCAACTTGCCAGTCTTATTTCATTTATTTTATAAATATGTGTGTTTTCCCTTCCAAAAGTTTAAAGCAGCTTGCAAAATATTTATTGAAAATCTATTTAAGATGAGAATACTCTTATCATTAAGACGAGTTACCAAAAAGAACCCAAACAGCTGTGGGAATGTGGCGAACTCGATTTACGATTGGAAAAATGAGAAAATTGGGAAAATCAAGACTGACAGATTTGTCCATCTCTAGGGCAGAGCTAAAGTGCTCCTTCTCATGTGGTCACTTCTAGTGTAGTTTTCACATGAAGAGGGTACCATGTTCAGTTAACTTATGCAATTCAGTAGCACAAGATGTGACAATAACCATTAACTTAAATTGCTCTTTTAAAAAAAATCATTTATAGGAAAAAGGTATATCACTGGCTATTGGTGATTTAACCATTATAACTAAATGGAGCCACCAATGTCTGAATGGTAGATGCTGGGGACAGCCAAAAGAGTTCAGCTCTTCATCCGAGGATCACAAGATGGTTTACAAAATAAAACCAAAAGTGTATACAACATACAGATAGGTAGCCGTGTTGGTCTGCCATAGTCAAAACAAAAAAAATTCCTTCCAGTAGCACCTTAAAGACCTACTAAGTTAGTTCTTGGTATGAGCTTTCGTGTGCATGCACACTTCTTCAGATACACTGAAACAGAAGAATAAACGGACATAAATCAGACATCAGGAATCACAAGACAGAGAAACCAGTAGGAGAACACTTCAATCTCCCAGGACATTCTATACAAGATCTCAAAGTAGCTGTTTTACTACAAAGGAATTTCAGAAATAGACTGGAAAGAGAAGCTGCTGAATTGCAACTTATCACCAAACTTAAAACCATGGAGAGTCCTGGTCTGAACAAAGACCTTGGATTCTTATCTCATTATACATGACAAAGCCATTTTTCACCTTCTCACCCCTTGCTTTTTCCTGTAAGACCTATTGCAGTCGTTAAGAGTCGTCAACAGGCTCATCACAGCTATCTGCCAATCACCCATTCCCACCAGCCTTCTGAGTAATACCCCTCCCCACCTTCTCACTATATAGAAGGGTCTGGAAACTTCTGTTTCAGTGTATCTGAAGAAGTGTGCATGCACACGAAAGCTCATACCAAGAACTAACTTAGTTGGTCTTTAAGGTGCTACTGGAAGGAATTTTTTTTGTTTTGTATACAACATAGTAACAAATAAAAACAATACCCACCCCCACTTTTAAAAGTCCATAGGTTGTTTAATTAGCTAAATGCCTGGGAGAAGAGGGATGTTTTTGCCTAGCACCTAAAGATAGGCAACAAAGGCGCCAGGTGAGCCTCCCTGCAAAGAACATCCCACAAACAGGGAACCACCACAGAAAAGGCCCATTTTCATATTGCCGCCTTCCAGACCTCTCACGGAAGAGGCCCATGAAGAAAAGCCTCAAATGGTTATTATTCACATGGTCCAGGTTGGTTCATATGGGGGGAGGTGGTCCTCTGCTGTTTGACTTCAGTCCCCATTCCCTGACCATGCTGGCTAGGGCTGATGGGAGTTGGAGTCAAACACCACATTGTCCATTCCTGGACTAGATGGACCTTAGCCTATACAAGCAAAACATCCTTCACTGGTTGCTTTGACAATGCTGTTATGCTTTCTAAGTAAGTTTCTTGCATTATGACTTCGCTTACAAACTAACCCATACTTCTATAGTTCAGCTTTATTTCAAGTTACCAAAGTAACAGCTCAATAAGTTTTTACAGAGCTGAAAAATTATCCAAGCCTTTGAATTTCTTCAGATCAGATAAAGTTAAGATGAAGCGTGCTCCTTCGTTTAGTTATTCTCAATAAGGAACACCCAAGAGAATCTTTGTGTTTCATAACCAAGTGCTTTCTTTACAAAAGGAACACAAAAATGATGAGCTTCTCCTGCATACACACATTTTTTACATAGCTCTGGGTTTCAAGTGGGCTGATGACAAGTGCTTCCTAGCCTTGTATGTAACAATAACAATCTGACTTTTAGAATCTATCATTTCCTTTTCCACTATCATGGGGTGTGTAGAACCTGGTAATTTGCAAGGATCAGGATGTGAAGGACTTTATCTTTCCCTGCTGCATTCATTTCCACATTTCAAGTGGTTCAAGGCACGTGTTCTCTGCTTTTACACATTTATTTAGATTGTGTGCATTTCTCTATATAGATCTTTCTCCGCAACATTCATCCCAAGGCTGTGCAGTGTCTGCAGCTGATCTGGAGCTTGATGAAGCACAATAGGGAAAATCTTCAAAATGACTGTCGTACATGGCATCAGAGAAGCCATTTGTTAAGCTTTACATAAGGCTCTGGTCTCTCATGGCCAACTTTGATTGCTTTCCAGATGGGAATGAAAAAGTAACCATTGAAATTCTCAGAGAAAGGGTGGGGAACACTTCAAAGGGCTAGCCAGTAGCATTTTCCTCACTATTTCCTGATTCAAATCTGTCCTCGCCTCAAAGCTTCTCCTCTAGGTATTGCTGAAGAATGCTTCAAAACCTCTCTGTGTGCAAGCCCCTTTTATGTCCACAGAGCCTGAGCCAATGCAAGGCTTTGAAGATCACACTGCTTGGCTATTCAAAGGGAAATTGGGGGGAAATGTTTAAAAAATGAGAAAACAGGTGATCAGCTGCTCTTTGCATTCGCCCGTCTCGAACGACTTGGGAAATTCAAAAGGAAAGATAGAAATATACGGTTCTTTCCCAATTCCGTGACAGGCACAACCATATACAACCCGAGTAGCTGCTGCTATTGATTTTGTTAACATTTTAAGAGGTAAAACTCAGTGTTTGATTGGGATTTAGCATTTGTTACATTGTTTCTTGGCAAAAAAAAAAACCCCAAAACGCACACTGAACATTCAAATCCTGTTCTCAACGCATCTAAAACAGAGCCTGCTTCTGACTGCTCAGCACATGTACGCATTAAAAAAAATTCGCTGCCAGCTATTGATATTTGATTTGGTCAATTTAAGTTTCATCTGCAGAGTCTGTAGTTGAAAATACATTGTTCAATCAGCGCATTGTAGTCACCAAAAGCATCAGCCCTGTCATCTCTCCACCGTAATGTTTAGTTCATAGCACTTAGAAGACCCAATGTGACATTACTGCAGCGAGTTTCCCTTTCTCTGCAAGCAGCAGCCAATGAATTGGAACAAGGGCAGACAAAGTTGGAGTGTGAGGTCACATCACACCATTTGCCGCTTCCTATATTACAGGGAAAACATGGAACTGGTGCTTACAGCAAGACCCATAACACGCAGCTGCATTTTCCACAACTACCAACCAACCATGTTCTCAAAACAATATTTTATGATGGTAACAAGCAATGGGGGAGTCATAAAACTCAACCCTGAGATTTATTTTACTTTTATTATGTTGAGTACATTCACTCCTACCTATGAAAATTCTTCTAAGGAAGGCAATATTTCAGAGGAAGAAGAAACAATTTTCTTTTGTGATCCATTCTGCATTCATGGTATGAAAAGTTCATTTTATACAACAATCCATTTCTTGTGGCTGAGGACAGTGTCAAAATATGTTTTAAAAGACATATGGGAATGAATAATAGAGGCAAACACATTTCTGAAAGAATTTTCAGGCAACACTAAGAACATTTTACTATGGAAACAGTAAAGGAACTTTATGCCACTCTGACTTTTTGTTCAAAGGTAGAAAATTGAGAGGTGGGTACCATTTGGAATGGATTTATTATATATCCCAATATAAGCAAATCTTGCAAAATGGACATTTTTTCCAACTAAAAATGCAGTTTTAGAAAATAAAAGTTGAATATATGTGTGATGGGATAATGAGCTGCTTGTGCGTAAAGCTTGATCCCTCCGGGTTTTGGCTAGCCAACCAACCTCTGTCTCTAACGGAGCCCCCAAAGCATGGCTCTGTCAGTCGCTGGTAGAATCCGACAGTGGGCGTCTACGGAATCTATTCCAACATAAAAGTTCCTTGACGGAAACGCGTCGTCTGGATTCTCGGCGCGACAGTTTCCTGCGAGGAGTGGGGGTGCTTATGGGAGGATCTGAAACTCCTCCGCTGTTACTGCTGGAAGAGTCCCTGAGCCATGCCTCCATCTCTCTCTCCTTAAGACTTCCCGATTTCCCCCTACTGGTGCCTTCCTCCGCTGCTGACTCTCTCCTGCCTTCTGAGAGCCTCTCCACCTCCTGTCTTTCCGATGGCAGTTCCCTGACAATATGATATAAAACATTATAGTGTATCATATACTTGGAGGTACCCTGTAAAAACTAGTCTGGTTCATGAATTCCTAAGCATATTTTGTGTGTGTGTGTGTGTGTGTGTGTGTGTGTTCCCCAAATACTTGATTGTTAAGCTACTGCAAATCAAAGCTGCACAAACTACATGGATGTCCAGTTTGCACATAATCCTAAACCATTATTCAGTGTTATGAGGGTGATCCTAGGCAAGTCTTGAGCTTGCATAATCCTCTATCCCTTATCCTTCTCCCCTGTTTCTGCAAGAAATAGATAGAAGATTCCTACTTCCTTTTTAGCTTAACCCCTGTTTAGCACTATGTCCACTAAACTGTGGTTAATCTTAACTATGGTTAGTGAACACAAAATCTGCTTCCTAAATGTGTTTATGAAGAAGAGGAAAGCAGTTTCATGGTTTTATTTTTCCCTACTCAGGAGCAGTGACTACCTGTACAGCATTAGAGCAGTTGATGCTCCTTACTCAGGCAAGAAAATGAGGCGATAATGAGGCACCTGAGATTTACTACAGTGTCTGACATATTTACATGAAGGAAGTCAGAAAATGAGGCCTATGGCTATCAGACAAACCTAATATAGAATATAAAATTGATCCAGCAAAATCTTTTAAACTCCATCTCCCTGCCATCCTAGAGGTGGGAGGCATAGAGGAAGAGAGTGCATGAGCTTGAAGCTTACCATAAGTCAGCCTCATAATGCTAAGCCATTACATGCTGTAATGCAAACACTCAAGTGTTAGGCTGCACTTCTGCATCAAGCATGTCAATCATCTCACAGTATTAAGCATCAGTGAAACAATTATCATCTGATATTCTACATTTTGATCTTTTCTGTGAGGATTACGTAACCCTACTGAAAGACACCAGGACTTGTGCCAAGAACTAGTAGGCAAATGTTTGAAGAATGGGCAGGAGGCTCCTAGCACAAAGAAAGAATAATCCAAAGCAGTGGTAGCCAAACTTGGCCCTCCAGATGTTTTGGAACTACAATCCCCATCATCACTGACCGCTGGTTCTGTTAGCTAGGGATGATGGGAGTTGTAGTCCTAAAACATCTGGCCGGCCGAGTTTGGCCACCACTGATCCAAAGGGAAGGAAGGTGAAGAATCAAACAAGGCAGAGGTGCCAAATCCCAAAATCTGCTCTAGGGAAGTTGAATTCCCCTCCCCCCCCCAAAAAAAAAATCCTTCTCAGTGGTTCCAACAGGAGAAAAAAAATCAGTGTATCAGCTATATTCCCCCAGTTCATTCAGGGTACATGTCAAACATACATCCTGGAACACCTGGTTTTTGCCCTCCACACTATTGGAGCACTGATGGTGGTGAAAGGAGAGCCACAGCAGCAGCAATCAAACCTCCATGGGTGGATTTCCCTTTCTGCCTGTCAAAAAGTATCATAAGATTGTACCCCAACAATGTGATCCTATACATGTTCACTCAAAAAAAAGTCTCACTGTGTTTGCTTCGTAGTAAGCATGTTGGGGAAGAGAGGCCAGGAAAATCATTTCTTATCCCATGTAATATTTTTTTACATGTCTTTATAGATAGGTTACAACCCAAACAATGAATTTAAATGAATATATTTTACAGAATATCTGTTCAGAAGTACTGCAATCCAAGGATATACTTGGATATTACAAGCAATATTTGCACAGCATCCTAAGGTATTTTCACCCAACCATACTTGTGGTATCTTTCAAGTCATCCACCGAATGTCCTAATGAATAGAATATATTTCTTCTGTCTTATGAAAAATAGGCAAAGACCACTTGCTGATTTATCAAAACTAACTAAAAGAAAAATCCTAAATGGTTACTTAAAGGGGCACTTTTTTGTAATTAGCTGAATAAATGGCAAGGAAGTTACTATAAACAACGGAAAAGTGTTTACCTAGACATTGGGAAAGTGCATATCAGCTCACTAATTGGCAGTCCCTTAAGACTATGATACAAACTTTGGGTATAAAATAATTTGCTTCATGCATCTCTTAATAAGTGAAGAAAGCGCAGATAAAGATCAGTTTTGTGGATATAGCCACACAGGGAATTGAGAAACCTAATTGCTATTTTCACATTCATTCCCCCCCCCACACACACACACCATTTCTGTTTCTTTCCAGTGACGTACTCCCAAAACAAACAGTCTGTCCCGGGAGGACAGTGTTTAACTTCTCACCTGCTTGAAAATCAGTACTGAAAGCAGTATCCTCTAACTATGCAAAAATGATTCACAGACAAACAGCAGCCTTGGGGAAAAATCAGAGGAGCTAAATAGAAAACAAGTTCACACATAGTGGTGCCATTGAAAGGTGTCATTGAAAGCACTGAGGGTAAAGGAAGACCCTGTTATCTTAAACTCTTCATATCCCATCACTTCACTCCTTTAGCTCAATTAAAATTGATGGGATGGTAGACTGAAAAGTCCAACAACATTAGGGAAGGGCTTCCAGGGCAAACCCCAGAAGTGTCACCACCCAGTTAGCCTGAGGGGCCAGTGTTTCCCCTGGCCAGAGGATGTGGCACTGCCTTCCTTGGACTCAAAGGACTCCATGGAGGACTCATGGTGACCAGAGACTCCTCTGTTACATCACAGAAAAAAAACGAATTGAGGATGCTGGGCCCCTTTTAAGCAAGGCACTCTCTTCAAGAATGAGCGGGACGCATTATAAGTGGCAGTTGTGCTGCATATATATATATATAGTGGCACTGTGGTCTAAACCACTGAGCCTAGGGCTTGCCGATAAGAAGGTCAGCGGTTTGAATCCCCGCAATGGGGTGAGCTCCCGTTGCTTGGTCCCAGCTCGTGCCGACCTAGCAGTTCAAAAGAGCGTCAAAGTGCAAGTAGATAAATAGGTACCGCTCTGGCGGGAAGGTAAACAACGTTTCCATGCGCTACTCTGGTTCGCCAGAAGCGGCTGTCATGCTGGCCACATGACCCGGGGAGGGGGGCTGTGGACAAACGTTGGCTCCCTCGACCAGTAAAGCGAGATGAGTGCCGCAACCCCAGAGTCATTCGCAACTGGACTTAACTGTCAGAAGTCCTTTACCTTTCATTCATATATATATAAAATATATATTCATATATATATATAATATATGACATGACTGAGGAGGTGCAGTTGTTCGCTGCTGAAGCAACATACGAGTTTTGTTTTCATAGACTACAGTCTAAGTACCTTCATTCAACTTGAACCTTTCCATACCTAACCTACTCCTGTCTCAGTCTGCCCTGTACCCAACTTGAACCTCAGCCTGCACCCAGCCTGAGTTTTGCCTTGCCTCAGCACACAGCACAACAGCTAGCAATGATCCTGACTAAAATCCCCTCCCGCTGTGCTGTTATTAATCTTTGGTAGGTGAGTGGGGGAATGCTCCCACTGTTGCCACTGGGAGTCCCACCCGCCAGGTGCAAAGCAGTGCTTTGTGTCCACAGGGTAGACCTCTGGTTCAGGACTGAGCTAGGAGTTCCAGGAGACTCTTATGGGAGGACAGTTCCACTAGGGTGGGATTATTACTTTATCTAAAAGCAAATTATGGTTAAAAACATCTTATTTGAATATATTTAACAGGGAGGGATCTTCTCCCCTCCAGCTTCTCAGTCTTCATAATGGTTGGGGTATTTAAATACCACCTGATATTTAGTGACGTGTGATTGTAGTCTGGTATACAGGTTTGCTGTTTTGATTTCATTCTGCAACCCTTTTTTCATTTTCTTGCCTGTTTTCTCCTACGTCTACACATTTTTGTATGCAAAAGTAAAATTCAATAAAAATGTTTTCATTTTTTAATCTAAAAACACTTTAAAACATTGTTTCAATATTAAGCAATTCCCATGAACATTGATCACTACTATGTTTGAGAGTTAAATAGAGTTGTGGCCTATTTTAATCCAATTGATGGTGACCATCTGCAAAGAGTCACCTGCCAGTACAGCTCCTGACTGCACAGCTAAATACTCGCTCCTTAGGCTACAGTTCCAAGTTCCTAAAGAGCAAAACCAAGCTGCTTGCATCCTTGCCAGGGCTGCAAGTAGCCCAGCAGAATGTTTGCAAAGGAATAATTATAGCTAATGTCAATTTCGACCTTTTATTTGATCATCCCAAAGGAAAGCTGTGTTAATAGGTGAGAATTGCATCTCAGCAGACATCAGAGTTGCCAGGGGGCTCAGGAGCAACAGGATTGTTGCAGCTGCTGGCTCTCGGTGATAAATGAGAACGGAGACAACTGCTAGGAGATTTGCAGCATATTGGCAACAACAAGCTGATCAGGAGTGACATCAGTATAGCTGTGGCACGGTGCCAGCACGCTACAAATCAGGCACATTTAGGCCTCTTCCTTTTTCTCAATTTGCCCACTGGGGAATGACAATTATTATGGCTAGCCAGGGTTTAGAATCATCCAACTTGCAATCAATAGTAAGTTATTGTATTGGCAGTTGCCCTGTGTTTGATGACAGCCTGACAACTTTCACAGCACTGACCTTAATGAATGGTCTCCGTGCAATGTCAAGTGGAAGCCAGAGAAGAGCCTTAGCCATGCTTTGCAGCAGGAGGATGATTATCATTTTCAAGCCATTTGAGAGACATAAAGGAGCAGAACAGAAAAGGGTTGTCAGGTAACTTATAGGAAGTCTATGGGGACACACTCGAGCATTAAAAGAAGGCTTCTTTCACCTTAGCGATCCTGACTTAAATGGGATGGTTATTGGCAAGTGAAAAGGTGGATGTTTCCCTCCCTTTCAGTGTGTAGTTCTATCTGTGAATATGGGACACACACACACGTCACACAGATGTATTTTTGAAACTGGCTAGGAGGAGAGAGGACTGCTGCTTGTGGGCTTCCCATAGGCATCTGGTTGGCAGCTGTGAGAACTAGATGCTGGGCTTAGATGAGCCTTTGGACTGATCCAGCAGGGTTCTTTTGTTCTTATGACTTGAGATTGTTATTATAGAAGGAAAGGAAGTTGGATAACTCACTTTAATTTTTCTGTACAAAAGTAGCTGACGTTTAGTTATTGGTGAGAACCAATGAATTTACAGTACCACAAGTTAAGTAGATGATAGAGTTGTTTTACTGTTTGCAACTTTTGTCTATTTAAATAAAATACTGAAGCGAACTTCAGTTATAAGGTAGACTATCAGCTGTATAAATAAATAAAACACCTTCTAGCCAGCTGAGCTGGGAGAAGGGAGCCAGGCTCTGATTTTTAGTTTAGGTGTTAAAGTTAATAATGCATTTTTTAAATGTAGGCAGGCTATGTTGAAACTAATATTTCTAATTGAAGTTACAATAACTTAAACAATAAAACAAACAATAAAAAAGAAAAGTTTAAAAGTTGTAAGTAGTAAAGCCATGGGCAACAGCTGATCTCCCGGCCTCTGACTCTCATTTGTAAGATGAGAGTGAACAAGGAGTGGATAGTGTTTAAGAATTCTGTCTTGCCATTTTGTTTTGTGAGCTGCCCAGTGAACTCTTATTATGGGGCACCAACATAAATGCAGAAAAATGAACAGATAAATGGTATGCCTTGGTCAAATCATCTTTCTAAACAACAACCTGGAACTGCTTCTATGGCTTAGGCCACTGGTTGCTTTTGACTCTTTTGCCATGTTACACCCACTTGCTATGCACCTGCTAAATCCTTGATACATACTGCCATGTGAATCAAACTTTATGACCTGTAAACAGCATTAACCATTTTTTCTGGCATTCATTCATTTCACTCCTTTGTTAATTAACTGGGGAAGAATGGGAAGGGCATTGTTAAATACCCATGGGAAAAGGAGGGAGGGGATGGGCACAGGAGGGGAGAGGTGTGGCCAAATGGGCATGAGTGAAGGAGGCAGCATGATGGCACTTGAGGGCTGACGTACAGCCTGCTTGATGAACAGCCCACAAAAACCTGGAAGAGAAAAGCCCCAAGGCAAGCTACTACTTTTATGGTGCAAAATGCTTCTCTAAGCTGTTTTCCTAAGATATACTTCCTCCCAAATGCTAAGAAGTTAAAATCAGCATCTAAAGATAAAGCCAAACTTTATAGAGATGCTCAACCTTGTTTAGAGAAAAATGAACCCGGATTTTGTACTTATCACCATGCTCGATAACAGCTTAATCCAAATACATTCAACCTAATCAAATTACTATCTCTGAAGGCTACAGGGATAAATTTACAGTGTTGGAATCCTATTTATACAGTGAAATCCTTTAAACTAAATAGCTGGGATTGGACAGGGTAGCTAATAAATGAAAATATGCTGTACCAAATAAAATATATAGCCTATTTCATCTGCCTTAACAAAACATATTTAGCTGGTAGGTTCACTGGAGTATCAAAGGAGGCCTGGAAAGGTGAAATTAATCATGGAAAAGTGAAGTGTAGCAAGAGGCTTATCGAAATCTTGATGCTGTAAAAGTTGCTAGTGGGGTGTGATTTCTCTGATGAAAATTTCATTTGCATCAAGAGCTTAAACATGTTTTTGCACTTGATGTTAATATCACACATAAATGTGACTGGATGACACTGTTACAAAGCAAAGCCCACTCAATGTGCAGGGCAGTAGAAGAGGAGGATGATTAATACTGATGAATGCTGTTTTCCTGACTCTTAGAATCCAATTAAATTGCTGAAGTCCTGAAGGTGAAGAGAGAAGAAATGTCTAGTTTCGACAGCAATAGTTTTATATATCCATTAAAACTGAGGAGAAACAGCGACTTCTAAAGGAGGAAGGAGACACTTCTTCTACTCATCTTATTAAACCCAATCTCCAACCCTTGTGCCCAAGGCTACCTTCAACATGGCATTTTTTGTTGTTTCCAACACAAGGGAGCATAATCTGCACTTCCCTGTTCTTAGCCTTAGCCAATAAGATGCATTTCTGTACCTATTTATCAGATTTGTGTTCTACTCTTTCTCCCCATTCCTCAGGGAACTATATACGGGGGTTATCCACAGTACCCTCAACCACTCTCTGAAAGTACTCATCTAAGGAAGTTCATGCAGCAAGGCAAACCTGAATTTTGAACCCTATTCAAAATCTAGCATTCAATCCACTATACTTCACCAGCATTGAGAAACTCATCAGAACCATCTACACAGATATAATTGGGACCAACCTGTGAGTTGCTGTTCTCAGGCTCTGACATGGCTATGATATGGACAATTCCAGCCCCAGCAACATTTCCTACAACAATGTTTGAAGCTGTCATATAAATGGTTGCTCCAGAATAAGAAGGAATCAAGGAAGTCAGTTGTGCTCTTTGTCTGAAACGTGTTTAATAAAACATGACCTGGAAGCTGTCTGCAGACAAATGCTGGCTCCCTCGGTCTATAGAGCGAGATGAGCGCGCAACCCCAGAGTTGTCCGCAACTGGACCTAACGGTCAGGTGTACCTTTACCTTTAAATGTTCTATATAAGTGAAATAATAAACTCTTCGGTAACATTTTGTACAAAAATAGTTTTAATATAGTTGTCCCAAGTAATTGCCCCCTATTTCTGTTTGACGTTTACATCCAGCTGAGCATCTGATGACACATTTTATAATTTACCTTTAGAAATCTTTTAATTGCCAGTTTCTCAAAATCCATTAAAGAGGCTCTCCATGTACCAGACTATATTTTAGTATTTATATAATCACACCGCTGAAGGTACCTCCTTCCTATATTAGAAGGTCACTCAGTAAGACACTATTTCAGAAACTTCCTCTCTCCAGTATATCAGGTTTGGCTAATAAGAAAACTTAGTTATGACCTTTTAACTGTTTGTTAAATGTAACAAGAGGTCAATAAAAGATATACAAATTTTGATGACATTTTAAAATGTATCCCTTACACCAGAAAGAGGGAACCTTTTTCCGGCTGAGGTCTGCACTACTTTGATCAGAACCTGCTGGTTGTCCACATTGCAGCAAAGTTGGCAAAGCCAGAACAAGTGACAAAAGTAGAACATAAACATGAATATAGGGACATTTCTCCAGACCCTCTGCCTGTATGCTTTCTCCATCTTACCCAAAGCTAAAAAGAACAGTGAGAAGAAATAAAACGACTGGCCAGAGTTCCTGACTACGGAGTAGAGGGCAAAGGCATTACAGTACTTCTCTATGGTCTCCATATACTGTACTCAGATTTCTGAGCTAGTGTGACTATCTGCCACCATGGTCTCTTGGTGCTAAGGTTTAAGACAGGAAAAGCTGCTCCCAGCAACCCCAGATGGATTCTGACTTCCCAATGACATGCTACTGTTATTTGTATTTGGACCGTAGTCCGGATTTTGACTTCTGTTATATGACCATGGTGGATGGGGCAGAAACTGTACAAGTGTCTGGAAACCTGCTTCTATTTTATTACCAAGTTAATGGCACACTTGTTGAAAAATAAGGGTGGTCTATTTCATCTTTTTCTTCATGTTTCTGCTGCACTGCAAAAGTGAACCTTACTCATGAGATTATTGTGACCATATGAAATTCAGACAAATACGTATTTGAATATAGGAACTGAAATTCATTGTTCCTACACTGCCTCCCTGTTTCATGCCATAACCACTTTCTCTTCCCCACCCCCTTTTCATTAAGAAATAAACTTTTCCCATCTACACCTTAAGAAATGCTGATGCAAAGATTGTGATGGGGCTTACAGAATGTTATCCTCTTCTGAATGATATGTATAGCTTGTTAAAAGTTGTTCCACCTCACTAAACATTGCTAATAATCAATTGCTATTTAACTAACCATTGATCAAATACATCTAAATTAAATCTTTATTGGAGACACTTAATTTAAAGTGCAGACAATACTTTTTATTAATTAACTGTGCTTTAAATATCTGAGTTTAGTACGCAAACATCCCTGTCTCCATCCCTTAGTATCCAAACATCCCTGTTTGGCTAGCATTGAATTGAGTTTGGTTGTACAGTATTATTACTATTCTTTGCAGCTGTTGTGAAGAAACTAGAACCAGAGTAAATGTTTCTCTTGCATAGCACTAAAAAAAAAAAAAAGCTTCATTTGCTCCAATTGTGGCTTATATTGTTTTTTATCACATCAAATCCTGCTTTAATCATTCATCACCCTTCTTTCCGAAGGCTGAAATCGGGTCTCCCACGTGACACTTACAACTATACTAACATGAAGTTGTCTGAGTTGGGGGGTTGGAGAAGCAGCAATAACTGTACTCTCTCTAATTTTGTACTATGCAGCACCCCATAGCAGCCATTTTTTGACTGGTGCCCACAACACTCTGTCCTAATTCAAAATGTGCCAACTGGTCCAAAAAGCTTGGTGATCCCTGGTCTAATTATCTCATAATTCTGAGTACACACAAAGCCAATGCACACTCTGCCTACAAACCATCAATCTAGAAGTAGGCATAGTAGAGACGTTCTCCTCCAAAATTACAGATCAAATTCACACCCATCAGCAGTTTACACAATTTAGCCCTGCCTGTTCTCTATTACACATAAGCTTTTATATGTTCTACATTACATATAAAATTAGGAGTTCTAATTTAAAAACGATTTGCCCTCAAAAAAAAAAAAAAAGACAGTGCTGTGGTTATAATTTAAGCAGACGGTCTGTTAGTTTTTACCTAACCTTTTCTGTTACCTGTGCTGAACTTTAGCTTATTATTTCCAATGCAATGGAATATATAAATAGAAGCTACTGTAAACCATAAGACTGTCTGGTTAGGCTTCAGATGAAGTATCTGGTTTGAAAACTTGTCTGTACCAATTAGAAAAAAGGAAAACAGTACCAGCTGGTGATCATGACCCTGGAACTTTCAAGGGAGACAACAGATGCCAAGTAAATGAAGCAAAACAAGGCAATATTCAGATTCCATGGAAGATTCTAGAGGATGAAAAGGTCAAATACAATCACTATTAGGGCTGTTGCACAATTGAAGAAGTCACACTTTATGAGACTTGCTTGATTGGTCAATTAAGTGATCATAATTGCCTAAATAGGTATATGAATAAAAAATAATAGTTAGTGAAGCAAAATTGTTTTAGGTGCATGTGTATCCTAGTGAGCAATGCCATCATTATCAATATATTGAGGCCAAAAAACCAACTATTTTTTGCCATATCAGATGGCAGCAAAGCTTGGGCAATTACTGAGCATTGCTGTCCTTTCATATATGGCTAGCAGCACAATCCTATGAATGTTTACTCAATCCTGCTGAATTTGGTTAAATTTACTGCTAAGAACCTAAGCTGGGTTGTGTTAAGCTTAGGAGGTCACAAGTTGTACAGGGCTTCACACTTAGAACAAAAAGACAGTTTCATGAGGCTGTAATGGATTTATGAGAAGTATTAATGATACAGGAAACCAGGTTTCATTGAACATCAATCAATCAATCAATCAGTCTTGCAGTTTGCCTTTGCACCATTAATTAAGCACTGCAGATTTCTTTTTTGTTTCTTTGCTATCAATATCTATCAGAGACTAGCTTTGATTTTATGGTGCTCTGGGGATTTGCTCCATTGTTAGAGGAAAAATCTCATGCTGCTGTTTATGATCATAGTCATAAAATAGTCCTTGATGGTTGTTGGGTAGCAGTAGCCTAAACAGACTCTTTTATAGCTCCCAATGAAATCTCAATATTTAGTCCGTCTGTTAGGTGGTAAAAACAGAAGTTGGTGCATCTTGCCTGAACACTTGAGGCTCTAATTATTGTCTCCACTGCAATCAAGGTTTAACTGCAATCACAGCAGTGTTTGTGACATATTCATTAGATTGTGTGTGCTACATTATGGTTACACCTTTTGGCTACATTATGTAATGTCACTGAAAGGTTCTCCAGACTCTACCAATGTCTTGGTCTATCTGCTGTAATGACCTCCTTAAACCAGACTACCATAACTAAAAATGACATCATACAGCAGTGGAGGAAGTCGCTTGGGCGCCTGGGGCAGCACGCCCAGGGGCAGGGTGAGGGCGGGGTGAGCCACCCATAGGGGCAGGGCGCATCACGGGGCCTCCAGAGTCTGCCTGCCTCCTCCCACTCAGTCACCCTACAGCTGTGGGGGGTAGCAGATGGACTGTTGGGGCAGCCCAGAGCCTACAGGGGCCCAAGCCACCGCAACTCTACCAAGAGAGATGTGTGGCTCGGGCGCACTGCAGGCCCAGCAGTGAGTGCCACCCAGAATTTTGTCACACACACACACACACACACACACACTCCTCAGTGGTAACACCCGGGGCAGCCCACACCCACCACACACCCCTTCCTCCACCCCTGACATCATATACAATTGAAGTATATGTTATTTAACATATATATCACACATATTAACAGGCAACCACTATTATGACTATTTCAAGGCTTGCTTCCTCACTACTCATTTGCTAATAAATTTACATGTAAGTGAATATTCCAATGTCCCAATAACATTGAACCTAGGTTTGCCAAGAAAGAGTCACTGAGAGGAGAAACTGAAAACTATTTTGATAGCATACAACCAGGCAGGCAGCAATCTCAATTCTGGTACCATCTATTCCCACTTCTGACAAGCACTGAATTTTACTACCATGACCTTTGAATAAATCCAACTATGCGGCTCAGAAACTGTTAAGCTTTAAATTAGTATTATATGCTGAAATACAGAAGGATATTCATCCACACAACTTTCACATTCACAACCAAAGGTGTTCCCCCCCCATTCCACACTTCCTTTTTTTTAAAAAAAGCTGGCCTAATAAACTAGGTTTTTTTCCTTTCTTTTCTTTTCTTTTCTTTTCTTTTCTTTTCTTGAAATTGTTTGGGAGCTTTAGTTTTTGTTTTTAACCAGGGGTAAAAAGCACTCCAGGAATTCTGGAAAGAGTAGCTTTCAAAAGGAGAGCTGTGGAAAAATCTGGTGAGTGAAGGAACTTCTGTTCATAACCCTACATATCCTGTTGCACTAATTTAAGACTGATTAAACTCTGTTGCAAAAGAGACCATCTATTAAAAACAGCTATGCACAATGCAGAAGCTCAAGAACCCAATTCTGTCACCTTGGTTTCCTCTCTTGATTAGAGGATAGTAAATAATTGGCTTTTCCCATTGCAAATAGTAAATCTGTAGGCCTGACATTTGGGGAGCAAAATCTAATCCTAGTACACCAGCATCCTTATAAAAGGAGAATCTAGATGAATAAAAAACGAGGAGAGGTATTCATTTTTCTGGAAGCTAGCAAAGGAATAAGCCACCTGCCTTTGCCATGAGGATTAGGACACAACACTTTTTTATTCTACAAGTTGATCACTCTCAGAAGCTGAAACCATAATAGCCTTTGTGTCATTATAAAAGCACTGCACATTCATGAAAAAGTGATTTGTGTTGGAAAGTAATCCAGAGTAAACTGAATTGAATATTTTATGGAAATTAACTAGGCTTAGAATTTTGATACATTTTGACTATGCAATTTCCCCCCTGTGCTGGAATCTCATGTACTGTAAATGATAGTTTAGCAAAAATGACAACCGAAAAGAATGATTTTCAAGAGTTATGACATGCAACGGAGCAGCAGTCATTGCCTACCTGCAAAACAGACCATTGAAGCCAAAGTGCACAGAACCTCCCATTAAAAAATACTATTTATATGAGTTTATGGGTTAAGGGAACTTGGGAATTTAAATGTTTCTCTTTCTTGAAGTGGGCAATTATTTTGCGAAGGTTGATGAAAGACAGAACAAGCCACAGTGGAGCTCACTTTTGTATTTTTACAGCTTCAATTTCAAGTTGGTATCAGATGTACTAATCCCTTGGAAACTGCACATAAATCATTGCAATTCAATGAAAAGTAACAAAGAGTTTAAGAAAAAGCTTGAAAATATATTCTCCTAACAGTAGTGAATCGTGAAGGCAATTGAGAGAGAAAAATTGTCACTGGTGATGTGTGCAAAGTAATACAAAATGGTAGGAGGGGAGAACGTTAATTACAATCTATGGTGCAGACTGTGTCCAAAGGTTTCTGACATTCATCTATAAAATGCTTCCTCCAATCTTCAGCCCAGTCCTCCCAACATTATTCTATTCTATTCTGTTTTTTTATTTAAGTTGTATACTGTCCATCATATGGAGATCACAGGGCAATTCACAAGATAAAAACACTCCTCCTCTCCATTACAGTGTGAATCCCTCCTCTCTCTCTCCCCCCCCCCTCACCTCCCAGGATTTTAACAGAAAATTCTACCCAGCACTAACTATGTCCTGCATAACCTGGACTAAGCCAGAAAGTGATGGAATCATCTAAAATGAAGGTAATACTCTGTTTTAAGAATTCCTTTAAAACAAAAAGCAAAACAAAAAGCTCAGATTTTGACTCTCTGGTTACCTTTCTGATACCATCAGAAGCCGATTTGCCTATTGTGTAGAGAACATCCCTGCTTTCCAACTCTACAATTCTATGATTCAAACACCTCACCCAAAATCTTTTTAAAGGTGCCACTTAAAGTAAAGGGTCTTTATCAGAGGAGAGAAATGATTCTCATCTCTCCCTTTGATCTTGAGGATCTGTCAATTTGTTCCGTCAAGGTGTTGAAGGTGATATGGGCAAGGCATGCTCTATTTGCACAGAGCCATCCTCAGTACCCACCCAATGGTCAGAAAATATATTTCCACTGGATGGTGCAGAGAAGCCATCTCCTGCTGCAAGGAACTATTATATTGCCAACAGAGACACTGGTGGCTCTGTCCCAACTTGCCAACCTAGCAGTTCAAAAGCACACCAGTGCACGTAGATAAATAGGTAAGGCTGTGGCGGGAAGGTAAACACCATTTCTATGCGCTCTGGCTTCCATCATGGTATACTATTGTGCGGTTTAGTCATGCTAGCCACATGAGCCAGACAGCTGTCTGCGGACAAATGCCTGCTCCCTCAGCCTGAAAAGTAAGATGAGTGCCGCAACCCCATAGTCGCCTTTGACCAGACTTAACCATCCAGGGGTCCTCTATCTTTACCTTTTTTACCTATATTGCGAACACCCATCCTGGGAATCCCCCATTGCCAAGCACACAAGATCCAACTGTGGGATCCCTGGCAATATTCAGATCAGCTTTCCTTCATATCATATTCACCAATTACTTGGTAAAATCAGATAGAGTGCATTTTTGAAAAATATTTCATTCACATGCCTGAACCCTGCATACCTTGACCATAGCATACCCTCTGAATCTCATAAGTACCAGACTCCACCTTAGTTGGCCATTCAGAATCCCTGACTTGTCATGCACTGAAACATTTTACACAATCCTCTCAAAGAAGACAAACCTTCACATGGATCTTCCTTCAAACTCCAGCTGTGCTGTAAACCATTGTCCCTCAATTCTTTGGGGAAGGGCCATAGTTCCATGATAAAGCATCTGCTTTGATTCAGAAAGTCCCCCATTTGCCCTCTGCCAGGTATAGCTGGAAAAAGACTTCTGCCTGCAACCCTAGAGAGCTGCTACCAGTCAGTGTAGCCAATATTGAGCTAGATGATCCTATGGCCTAAGTATAAGGTAGCTTCCTATGTTTGTCTGTTTAGACCACTCCCCTTCCCTGGAGGGTGGAGTTGTGGGCGGGCATCCGGGACCTCACTGTGACCCGGCAGAGGGCAGAGTGATTCCACCCATGTCATCGGGACTCCCAGCTGCGTCACGTCCCCCGACTGACCAATTGGGTTAGCCGGGGGGGGCATAGCCTGATAAAGTAGCTTCCTGTGTTTGTTTGCTTACTTCAATTGCCTTTCTACTCTGCTCCCTCTGCTAATGGTCTTCTCTACTTTCTTCTTTCTCTTATATGTAGGTCAGCAATGAAGGGTTTCTTTCAACATCTCCAACAGAGCATGTCAAGGGAAGAGAGGCATGCTCTCTCTTTTCCCTATTTGGTCACAGGCCTACAACTATGGATCTCAAGAAAAATAAACTCCCTGTTGTTTTGTTCATGTAGACATTGAACCTGCATTGTAGCTGGAAGCTTAGGGAAGTATGGTGGTGACATTCTAGAAAGCAACAGAGAGGGATTATCTGAGACATATTCTAGGCAACCGTAATAGGTTATCTTTAGGACATGCAATGCATGAGCTGCTGCTGGGCGATACTGAGACAGAGAGCTTCTTGGGGAAAGTACCAACATAAGATGGCGGCTGAGGATAGAAAATTGGACCTCCAAGTCAATGAGCTTCAGTAACAAAGACAACTTCCTCATATTTCATATAAAAATGAAAATTACTCCACAGGTGGTTTCAGGGTTTTATTTTTCCATCCTAATTTGGTCAGATTCTTGTATCTTGGCACTTCAGTCTTTTACTGCAGATAATTTTCTACTAAATGAGGTTTTTGAATCTGAAACAAATACACCTCACAAAGCAAATTCATCTCTTGTCGGTCTGCATGATAAATATTAAAATAAGCATTGTAACGGTTCGTGCAGGGAATATTTATACAAGAATGCTGCAGATGTTGTAAAGCAATGGTAATTGCCAAATCAATCATTCTTAACCTTTTGTCTCAGACATTACATAACGCTTATGTTAAAGCTTGGCTTAATTTTTCAGGGTATAAGTGGTGCTGTAATCATAGCTATAACGTACAGGTTCACTGGAGCCTTCGTTTTAAATGTACGTTGTCAGTTTACACAGAAATCTGACTATAAGCCATCTGTTGCTGAAACTGGTCATTATCAATTTTGTCAGTCTGTTACTAAGTTCTGCAGATGCTAACCAGTTGGAACCATCTGTTTATGTCAAAAAGTAACAGTTCATTTTGAAGGAGAGAAAACTGGCATTATTGGAGGATACTTGCAATGTGCTCTTGACCTCAGCAGAGGTAGAGCAAACCAACTCATCAGAGTTACAGTCATTTGTGAAATAAGTATGCTAAAAGAAATGACTATTTGCATCTCACTTCCCTGCAAGGTCAACTTGAAGCTACTGAGTAACAAGATACTAGAAATTGACTTAATACTCGTTTTCTATTTCTGTAGACTGTGGCCTGCATTTCTGCACTGGATATAAGGGTTCCAAATTTTCCTTATTTTCTGAAGTCAAACTTGGTAATTCTAGCTGAATTTTTTCCCCTATACTTTCTCCCTTCACTGTGATTAGTTCACTCCCTCCCTTCCTCACATCACACACACCTTCCACAACCCACTGGTGCAATATGATCTACCACCTTTGGGGAATCATTATTTTAAAGTGTAGCATGTTGAAGGGGTAATATTTTAGTTTGCCATGAGCTAGCTCAATTTTATGGGAACATAAATGAAATAATGAATTTATTTGATGGATCTCACAGCAAATGTCAAAATTCAACAACTTACCCAGGAATCTATCTTCCTAAAGAATGGGTTCTAGTGCACTAACGGCACATGCAGGTAATGTATTTAAAATAATAAAGCAGAATGGGGCCTATTATCACTGAAGGCTCATTCTTTTCCTTGAGTCTCTGTCATGCCATTATTTATTATTTTCCTAGTTCACGTACAGCTGCTCAAATTCACAGGAATAAAAGCCCTGTGCTCAAAGCACTGGTGAGACTGAAAGATATTCCCATGAACGTTCACTGAAAACAGAACAAAGAAATGAACATGATAATGATCAAATTTCAAATCGGATACACTGTTCAAACCACAGGGGCTAGATACACTTCCATGACAACACTAACATGACAACAATAATATTTACTGCATGTAGTTCATGCAATCAGGATGGCTTTCATAAATATCACATCAACTAGTGAGCAGATTTTATCATCTAGTGCTGTGGTAGAGGATGAGGCTATTCAGTTTTCCTGTTTAGTCATGCTCATGCACTCCATTTTGTATAGTACTGGTAAACTTTTTCAGTTTTTTAATTATTATTTTTAATGGTGCAAGTGCTTTCATAGACTGCTGTCAATATTATGTAGATATTGTATAGTCTGCTTCCTGCAAAAATGTAAGTAAACTGGAATATTTATTATTTTAAAAATAATATTCAAGATTGCAGTTGGAATAATAATAATAATAATAATAATAATAATAATAATAATAATAATAAATTATTATTATTATTATTATTTATACCCCACCCATCTGGCTGGGTTTCCCCAGTCACTCTGGGTGGCTTCCAACAAAATATTAAAAATACAATAAAACATCAGACATTAAAAACTTTCCCTAAACAGGGCTGTCTTCAGATGTTTTCTAAAAGTCAGATAATTAGTTATTTCCTTGACATGATGGGAACAAAGTTGTTTATTTCCTTGATAATGATGGGAGGGCATTCCACAGGGCGGGTGCCACTACCGAGAAGGCCCTCTGCCTGGTTCCCTGTAACTTCACTTTTCACAGTGAGGGAACCGCCAGAAGGCCCTCACAGCTGGACCTCGGTGTCCAGGCTGAACAATGGGGGTGGAAGGTAGGGAAATGGCCCCGTCTATGAAATTTGCCACTTGAAGGAAGTGCTTCACAGTGCATCATGGCATGGCTGGCCTTGGAGATAGAACCACCATTGCCCATACACTCTGAAAGCATCCTTAGAGATTATACAAATATATTCCAATCTCATCCAAAAGCAATCCTTGGAAGTTCAAATGGAATTAGTCTAACACCAGTGCTGCTTAACTTTTATTATGTGCAAGTACTTATTGTTAACTTTGAGCTCCACATTTCTTTGTTCCTGCAAATATCGTAAAAATGAAAGGAACAGTGTTACATAAAAGTACAAATCTGATCATATAAGCATTAACTCGGGGCATTTGGTGCACTGAGGAGAGATCCCAAGTTCTTCCTGGTTTAGTTTTCCAGAAACACAATTAGGCCTTCCAGGCTGGTATTTAATAGATGTATAAGACCTGTGTGGGGCAAACTAATCATTGCTGGCTCCCCTCTCTCAATCTCTGCTCAGGAGTGGCAGGAGTGCAGTGCATTGTGGGCTTATTAAAGTACCTTTTCAAAGATACAGGTCCCTTACCAAAGCAGCAGCCTGAGAACTCTAGCCACAATACTGGCACACAGAAGAGTTCCCCACACCCAGGGGTGGCATTCAAGGTGGGGCCCCTATGTGGTTTTTATTACTTTGGGTTCCCATTTGACACACTGTGTTGGTTGCTTCATATTACCTGTAGGACCCTAAGCTTCTTCATGAAATAGTATTCTTCCTCTGCCGCTACACACTCTGCCGCAGAATATTTTAGAGATCAGGTCTGCATGAAGCCAATATGCTAATGTCATTTTGTTTCGGCCAACATTACCAGCAACAGAGGGTGAGGCAGCCTTTGCCAGTCCGGTGCACTCTATGTATTTTGGGCTAAAGTTCCCATCAGCACCAGCCAACACAGCTGCAGCAGATGGGAGTTGTATACTTAAGTATCTGGGATGCACCAGGCTGGCCACGACTGTGCTAACGGCTTCAGGAAAGGGGGAGAGGGGTTGAAATAGCATAGGAGCAAGGCGTGGAATTCAGCTTGCACACCAGATCCAATGACTGTAGTCATTGCAGAGAATACCCATAGTTTTGTGCTGTTATAAAGGGTTGCCAAGTCCCAAAGATTTTCTTTAACTCATTCTAATGCTTCCCTTCTTCCCTGGGTATCTGCTATGTGCTCTGCACACCTAACAATCAATTAGCAACCACAAATAAAAGCTGTCTGTCCAGAACTATCCAATTTTTTTCAAGGTTGGTTTGCTTCTTAGTTTTTGTTTTTTTGTTCCAAAGCAATTTGAAAATGACTGTACTAAAAACAGTAAGTTAACTATAGCCCTTAGGTTTACCCTAGCAAACCACAGATACCCCCCCTCCATGACATTGGAAAAGACATGTCTTAAAGCTATAACTTCACCATAAATAACAGCTGGAACAAAACCACCCTAAACTGCTATGTATATACTACACACGGGAGCTAAATTCATCTGCAGTAGAGCAGCCAAAATGAACGACAAGATTTGATTCATACGCTGAGCGTGAAAGATGCACAATTAGATGTACAATGATGTTTCTAGCCAGGAGTAACGCAAATTCATATATATCTAGTGATGAGGTCAATATATGCTTAGCAGGAGAGCAGGATGAACAACAAACTTTTGAATATTCTTATACATCCAAGTGGATACTCTACTTGAACTAGATCTTATAAATCATTAAAACAATCTTTAAAATTTAGGGAGGAAATACAATAGAATCAGGAACCATCAACTCAATATTCATAACATTGTGCATGATTATCTGCATGGGAAATAGTTACAGATGGTTTTGTCTGCATTTGGGGACTGCATAATCTAAGGACGGTAAATCCTTTCCAATTATGGTTTAACTTTGACATATGCCACGTATGTAGCCTGCAAGCATGACTGATCCAGTCAAATTTTAATTATGGTACAACCTCATTTATTCCCCTTCCCTGAGGGACATTCAAGTCATTCAGATAACTAATAGCTCAGGTACGTGGGGCAGCTACTTTTGTAAGGCAACACTGGCATATGGTGCCTAAGGAAAACACAATGAATTTGGGAAAAACTGTTTGTGGTATATTTTGCATGTCGAAATTTACCTTTAATGTCATAACCCCAAATTTCTGTCTATTATTTCCTTAGTGGTCATGAACAACTTACTCTGAAGACCAGTTCTGAAAAATGTCACACTCCCAATAAATCTCAGTTGTACAGCAAAGCTTGATCTCATGCATGCTTTTACTTGCAAGTCCCACTAAGTTCAAGTGTGCATGAATAGGTGTCTAGGCCACTTAAAATACTACATTTGTAGGTGTAAGCTTAAGATATTTTTACACTTAAAAATATAAAGTGCAATTGCAACAGGTATCATACACTAGTCAGGGGGTTATGACTGGCTGCAGGTCCCTAATTAATGCACAGTTGGGGGCAAACCCCAAGTTTGCGTTCATATAATAGGTCATGGTTAGAATCAAAGCACGACAAAGGTCCAAGGAACTACACACTTCCTATTAAGGCAGAAAACAACCCCTTTGAAAGGGTGCAGATAACACCTGTAAATAACTACTTACATAAGCAATCTAAAATTCATCTAAAGTGGGGGTGCCCTGCTTTGGATACCTCATCTTAGGTTGGATACATTTCTGCTAGCAGCAGGGCTGTTTTGCTCATGACACTTTCATACATAGTGCAAAACTTCCTCCACACATGAACCCTGAACATTTAGTTATTTCCTTGCTTTTGAAAGGCAGGTGAAGTTCTTAAATTCTACTAGAACAAAGTAACTAGGAATTTCAAATCTGAAGGCTGGAGATTTTTTTAATGTTTCTCTTATTCTTTTGCTATAATTGGGTTGTTGGTCCTTAGCATTATTAATGTGTTTTAACATTCTTAATGCCTGATCAATTCTTTGTGCATTTTATACTTTTTGGCTTTCTGCAAGTCAAAAGGAAACAATGACACACTTTTGGAGCCAGTAAGAGTTTCCATTTTGTTCCATTGGATCAGAATATGTCTCCGATTTCATTTGTGTGTCAAGGCAATTGCGTATTCTAAATAGGGCAACAGTAGACAGAAAACTCAGTGCATCTTCCCAAATGTGAGCAACGAAGAAAGCTAGTTAGCCTTGCTCCGTTACTCATCCTAATTAAAATATGTGTCAAGAGTCTCAATTGACTTTTCTGCTCTTTTCTCTAGATACGTTACACTCCTTCCCACAAGAACAGCACAGAATGTTGATGCTTTTCTATTCTGCTTAATTTCTGAAACAAAGGGCTGCAGGACAAAGGACTAAATAGCAGCTTTTAAACAGACAGCCTTTCAAGTGGACAGCCTTCCACCCAGATGATACTTTCTCTAATACCAGGTGTATGGAGGTTACTATATTAATGATTGACAAAAGGTGCTCTATTCTTCTGGTGGTGGCCCAAATCCAGGAATTCCCAAATAACACAGATTACCTTAACCCATTTCAATCTTTAACCTGATCTTTAACCTGGTTTCGGAATTAAATCTGCCTTGGTTGCCCTGGCTGATAACCTTTGTAAGAAATAGGTGAATGCATACCTGCTGATTCTCCTAGGGTTGCCATATCCCAAAAGTGAAAATCCAGACAAAGCTGTTGACTTTTGGGGAGGGGGTGAAGTTGTTGAGATTTTTTGGGAACATCTCCCTCCCCCCCCAAAAAAAAAAAGTCTTTGGGATTTGGGGGGATTTTTAAAGCATTTTTATTACCAAAATCACCCTAGTTGCTATATGTTCACCCAGATGCCATTTTGACAATCTGATTCCCAGACATGTCCAAGGAAACCCAGACGTATGGCAGCCCTAGATTCTCCTAGACATTTTAGCAGCATTTGATACTATCCATCATGGAATCCTTCTAGACTACCAGTCAGGAATGGTAGGAGGAGGCACCATGCTCCAATGGTTTTGCTCTTATCTAACAGGTCACTTTTAGAAACTGGGGCAGAGGAGGGGTTGCTTTGTACTATGATATTTATGCTGCAACGTTCAGAGTTCTATTTTGTTTCCATGTTGTTTAACATTCATATGAATCTGCTGATGGAGTGAGGTGTCATTAGTATACAAGTGGCACCCAATTCAATTTCTCCTTCTCACCTCATGCATACCAATCTCGATTCAAAAGGCATCGATCCCCCTCATTCCTTTATAGATCTATAAAGCTTTCAAATAGAGGAAGATAAGGAGGTAGGATCCAGTTTGACTTTGATCACCAGCAATGTTAGACGAGCACAATAAATTCATTAATCTAAAGGTGATGCGGCAAACAGTAATGCAAGAATGATTTTAATAAAGCTAAATAAAAATCATGATTGTGACCTAATGATAACTGGAGAAAATGAGAACTGTAAGAGGTCTGCACTCTTAGCTGACAAACCTGTTTCTTGTATTCTTTTCTGCTGGTGACCACGATAAATACTCCTTCCTGAGTGCCAATTAATTCAAGTCACAAACATCTGCCCTGGATTCTTGTAGGTAATTAGAATTGCAGGTTATCAACAGGAAGCTGGTACCCACTGGCACTTCAGATAATTGTCTTTCAATATTAGCACATTTCTGTCTCCCACTAAAGGTCACTGTGCATTCAATCAAGCTACCTCCATTCTCCTGTTTCATTTGCTAAAGCAGCGGCAAAAGTTACTGGCATTGTCACAGATATTCCAAAGAGTCAGTGGAAAAAAGCTATGGGCATTGTAAGTCAGACACATGAGAAATGTAAGCTTTACAGCAGGTTGCTGTACTGGTTTTCTGAAATGGTTCACTAGTTAATGAGAAAAACACTGAAGCCTAGTTAAATGCCCATGCACTTGAATTTAATTGGGGGAAAACCATATGGAGAAAATATATAATTATGATGGAGCAAAGCTATTGGTCATGCTCATCAGCATGTGGAATATTGGTAAAGCTGTTATTTCCCAGTGGACAAATTCTAAACATTCTTTTGCCTACTCTGTAAAGAGTAACTGCTTACTGTTACACAGAAGTTCATTTTTAAAACCGAACTAGAAACTGTTTGCGTAAGAGCTTCAAAATTATGTTTCCTCCATCTGACATTTTAAAGAAAAAAATTAAAAATTATCTACACAAAATACCAATCTTCTTCATAATAAAGCATAACCACATATTGGGAGGATGAAAATATGGCCAAAGATCATGTTTCAAATGAATGTTTACTATTCATATACCATATCAAAGTGTTCTAAGTGCTGAACATACATTTACTTATTCATTTAAAAATATGATGTATACCTCATCTTTCTAAGCAAATACCAGCTCAATGTAAGTTACAACAATTTCCGAATAACAACCACCATTAAAAAACAACAACCACAAAACAAATTAAAAATCAAAAAAACAAAGAGTAGAGTGCAGAAAAACAAAACCCACACTGTATAAAAAAGCCCATAACTTCAACACATGCTTTAAAGCAAGCAATGAAGAGCTAGATGTGCCTTTCTGGGTGTGGCATCTCCTTCCAACTCTATGGAGTACACTAGTATTATCCCCATAATACAGATGAGGCAAGGCTGAGAGAGGTGCAAGCCCAGTGTCACCACCTGCTACCTCCAGGCACATGTTGCAGCCCCAGTGCCTGACAAGTGCCTTGGGCAATTATGAACCACAAATTTAAATATTCCACAATACTCCAGAGCTTGAAGTCATCCACCATTGCCATGAAATAAAGCTATGGAAGAGGGGCACCAAAAAGTTACTGAGAACCCCCTAAGACCTGAGAGAGTGCCTTATCTAAAAGAACCTAGTGAGTTCTTTATAGAGGCAACATTTAAACCAGGGACCTGGGGCTTATACCTCACACTCTCGGGACCAATTGCATTTCACATTAATTGAATTCATGCCATTAACATGCACAGGTTTTGTTGTGAAAATAGCAGTAATGGGAAGCCAAGCAGCAGTGGCCTAAAGAGGGCGGGAGAGTTTACCCCTCCCCCCCCATATGATGCTGACTAAAAATCTCCCCCATGCCGTGGTTGTTTACATAAGGAGAGAAGCCTTCGTTGGTGCCAATAGATGCAAACAATTGTTGGGAGAAGGGGAGGCTTCTGATGTATACAGCAACTATGGATGCCATTTTCACTAAGATCATGTCAGGAGAAAAAGGGTTAAACTTAATCTCCTTGTTACCTGGTTCCCAATGCTACTATCTGCATAATGAAAAAGTTAATCACCTTCACCCAATTTAATGGCAAGTCTTGCTTAGCTCTTAGCCAATTCATGTACAACAACACTAGCTCTCATCTGCAACTTAACATCTGTCCTTTGCAAAGCCTTAGACGTAGAATGCCCAGTCTTCAAAAATGGTGTTGCACTTCAAGGCAAGAGATTCCCACCAAAAGGGGATACAGGAATTACTGTTGTATCAGGTCAAAGCAGAATTACTGCTATATCAGGTCAAAAAGTCAGCTGTGGGGCAGGACAGACTCTGAGCTTTCACTTTAACAACAACCACAACCACCACAACATCTGTAGCCATTGTAGAACAATAATTAAGAAGCAAAATGTGCAGGCACAATTATAACCCATTGCATTGTGAAAAATGAATCTGCTTCTACCTTTCAGTGTTTTAGCCAATGAGTGAAGTCAAAACAGTGATTGATTAGAAGCACACACACTAAGAAAAACTGCTTTGATTTTTCTGTACAATCAAGAAGTGAATAAATTTTATGATAAATTTAAAATAAAAGCTTTACTATGAACCAGGAAATCTGCAGACAATAGAAAAGAAACACAGGTGAAAAATTACAAATTAACAGCTATGCTACCAACAGCATATGCTACCAATAGCATCCATAGACATCAGTTGTCTCATGGCAACAGCCTCCTCCCCTCACCCACCCCGCTAACTGACTACGAAAAATCCAACCACTTTTTTTAAAAAAACCTCTATGGAGCTCCTCGAAGGAGGGGGGAATCACCACCTACTGAATGAGAGATACTGTTAGCAACATTTGCTTTCAAGAAAAAAAATCAATATTAACTTCATAGAGTTCAAAACTTTTAACCCCTCTCAGGTGCAGTCTTATAATCAATGGACTATTTGGGCCGCAGTGACCTTCACTAGGAACATGCTCAGTAGTCAGCACACTGTGCAAACTATCTTTTACCTTGCTGCCTAATTAAAGCTTATGCCTTGTAATGTCACTGGATTTTCCCTCTGGCTGAGCAATATAGTACACAGTCCCCCTTTGGCAAAACGTTGTCTTGTTAGATGTTAGGTCAGGAGTCCAGGGCAGAATGTACACACTTGAACAAAGAGCAGATTTAAATTGTTACTAGAATTCAAAAGACACAAACTGTAGCCATAGATTCATAGGTTAATGCCCTCAATAGGAAATGGCAACTGTTTTGCCAGCTAACGAGAGACCTTTGTTTTATTTTGCAGTTTTTATATATCATGCAAACTTATTGCCACTATTATGCTTTTAATAGCATCCTCCCATTTGCCACCAATAGGATTCTCTCCCACTATATAGCAAGTCTTTACCACCTTCAGACTATCTGTCAGCTCAGCCTTGGTTCAGCATGCATTGGCCAGGTTCAATGCCAAAGGGTTATCTTCCTTCATTTTGTACTGCATTTAATTCTGGCTGGAGCTCCCACTCAGAAACTCTCAGACCTCAATTTCGAGGTCTGGGTAGCAGACTCTCACACACTGCTGTTATGGCTAATCAACATTGTTTATTCAAGTCAATAAACAGCAGCAGCATCAACAGGAGACTGGTAACTAGGACAAAACCATAAAGGACAAAACTCACCTCCTTCCAGTGTCCAAGTGTTGCAATGAAACTTTATGACCTCTGGCCTTACAGTTGATTCAAGAACACAGCTAGTGAAGGAAGGCTCCTTGCATGTTCCATAAAAATGCAAAAACTTGAGTGTTGCAATACAGGTTCTCCAACAGGTGACAACAATGAGTTTGAGTGTGCTGCAATTACTTCATCCAATCAAAGGCAGGTGGCTACAGAGAGGCTCCTGCAGCTCCTTATGTTCTTTGCCACTTCAGCCTTTAGGAAGTGCAAGCAAGACCCCAGATACTAGTGTGGATTACAAACCTCTCCGTCCAGTAGTGATTTTGGTCAAAAAGGATGAGTCCATTTACTAGTGACTTCAGCCAATAGAAACTGCAGCATAAGCTCCAGGTGGGTTAACAAATCCCTGCTTTTAGCATCCACCATTGCAATAGCTCAGCTCTTACACACCTGGTTATAACAAGATCTAACAGCAATCAACTAGCTCTTCAGCTTTTACTCTACCATGGAAAAGAGTAGTTCCCAACAGAGGTGGTTTTAGGGTAGCATGACTGGTTCAGCTGCACTGAGAGGTGAGGGGCATGAATTTAAGCCTCACACAGGGTGCTGCTGAAATCTGAGAGCCCAAAGTCCACCACTGTTCCCAATTTTAATTTGCTTCTGTCCTCTCAGAGATACTTCCCTGACCACAGCTATACACCTGTATTCCTAGTGACATTGGGCTCAAGGTGAACCAGTCTGACTCTTCTTACTTTGTGAGGGTGGTTGTGGAGGAGCCCCCTACCAGTGTTGGTTGGTTAACATATACATACTGCAGCACCACTCAACATCCAAATCAGGTTGCCATATGTCCTCTTTTTCCAGGACACATCCTCCTTTTCATGGGTAGAGCCGTCATAGCGATCCATAGTTAAAAGTAGAAGTTGGCAGATGTGTCCTCTTTTTTGCTCTTCAGAATATGGCAACCCTTTCAAAGATGCCCCTGGGATTCCTTACAACAAGCATGCACTACCAGGCTCCACCACTGGGCAGCTGCACATATGCTACCTGCTCCTTCAGGCCAGAGGAAAGTTGCCTGGTGCTTCCTGGAAATAGAGTGTTTCATTATTCAGTGCTCCCCCATGAAACAAAGCAAAACAAAACACTCCCTAAGATACTAAATCTAGTATAGCCATTGTTTTTAATATATAGAGTGACAATAATAATAATAATAATAATAATAATAATAATAATAATAATAATAATAAATTTTATTTATATCCCGCCCTCCCCAGCCGAAGCCAGGCTCAGGGCGGCTAACAACACTAAAATAGTGCAACATTATAAAAACATTATAAAAATTAATTAAAATCAAAATTGATGGCAACCATAAACTAACCATGTGTCTTATTGTGACCTAGTCCAAGTCTGACATGTCCTGGATGTATGCCAACGTGATGGAAAAAGCACAACAATTTGGGTTTGTTCCCAAAGCTCAACATTTTTGGGGTCTCCTCAACAACTTTGCAGGTGTCAGTAATTTTACTTTATGATATATGGCAACCCAAGTTTAAATAAAAAGGGGAAGCAGGGGCTTGAATTGCCCATGAACTCTTAGTGCCTGGATGAAAACTGAGCAAGTACACAGGTTCTGGTATTCCCCATTATGGTGAGATTTTATTTCTTCTTAAATTATAGAATGTGTAAAATTGCATCTATACATATAAATTTCTTGTGATCATATTATGAAAAATATATGTGGACTCATGTCACAAACGAAGGGCAAATTTGGGGCAATGAAAAGCTATGTGTGGAACTCAAGGCAGTCAGGAAAGAAAAGTTGGCAATAGGCCTGGCTCTCGCATCAAAGCAGTTGTGTCATCAATGTCACAGAAAGGCAGGGGAAACATTGGCACATGAATTACCTGGCACAGTCATATGTGATTTCTAATGTTTGCAGAAAGCTTTTGCTTTTGAATGTGTGGAACCACCACCACTATAAAGAAAAGTAAGAACACTACTAGTGGACAGGGCTAAGTAGATCGAACATTTGAAGTCAACCAGATCCAGTGTGCTGAATTTGACTTGTATCTCTTGATCTGGAAAGCAGATCAATCTGTTTTAGAGTCACTCTGCATCTTTCCAATTTGACACATTATTTGGGACTGACTTAGATCTATTAAAAGTGAATCTCTGTCTTTCCCCCTTTCACTTCAATAGGGAATGCAATAACGGCAATAACTTTTTGCCTTTTCAAAGCGGATGAAATCTGGAAGCATAGCAGCCCCCAAAGAGTGAATTAAGTCTGCCAAATTGTAGGCAGATATGTACTAGGTTTCCATGCAGGACACATTTAGGGTGTGGTTTAAAATAAAATAAAATAAAGATAAATGAAAAGTTGATAGCTTTTCTATTTTTTGCCAGAATTTGATGCCGTGGTTCTCCCACAAGGCAGGTTTTACTATTTTGGGGTTGGTATAATGGGAATCAAAGTGGGTAGCAGAGACCATGGATTCCCATCAAAGATTGGGATGGGGAAACTATCACTCCCCCAAAAGTACCCTATTAGACCAAGAGTTGGGGGGTGTTCTGCTCCTCCCCACGGATATTTTAGGATACAATTGTGATCTATTGTCTTGCACAGAAGAAAGGAGTGGTAGAAAAATAACATCTGCCCTCAACCCTCAAGTGTCATGCTATCCCAATGGTTACTAGTAGTGGGTGGACTTTGGCACCCAACCCACTGATTTTTGGGGGTGCATTGTAGATCTCCCCACTGTCTAGTATAGGGAATCTCAGTTCTTAATCCCTCCCACAAAACACTGTGAGTGGAGTGCCATGGGAAAATAATTCAATGTGATTAAAATCTAGATCTTTCCACCAAAGCAATAGATCTCCTCTGCCACCCCTTCTCCTCTGAAGTTCTGGGTGTTTCCCAAAGCAGCTTGGTTTAGTTTCTCGGGGGGGGGGGGGGAGGCATTGAGGTTTCTGGACAGCTTCGACAAAAAATTATCCTAGTTCTGCATATTGCCTTTCAGAACAACACATAGTATTTCAGTGTCTCCTTTTTGCTCTGTCACCATTTTGCACCTGGTACAGCCCTTCGGTTTTGCATTTATATTCTTCACGTGAAGTTTTTTCATCTTCTTCGTCTCCCTCTCATATCAACATAGTCATGGAGGGCAGGAGAAGAGAGAATCCAACATAGGTCTGTGCTTTCCAAATTGTGAAAATCAAAAAAGGACTTCAATTTTCTTATTTGGTTTCCTTCTGCCTCCCAAAATTGGTTCAAATGAATGTATCTAAAACAGTTGCCATGGAAACCAATGGACAAGACTTTGATTGTCTGGGGTGGCATTTCATGCATTGCACCATGTCAAGAAGGAGAAAAACATTATCATTTGAGAGATGAAAGTGATTGGATGGGTAAAGAGGGAGAACACTTATGTCTTGCAGCAAAGCAGCCTGATGTGAAACCGTCATTTTACTCAAATCAGGGTATGCCACAGATTTTCATGCTGCTTACAAAATGACCATTCTGTGTCACCAGATATAGAGAGGCAAAATAATAATCATGTTAACCCTCACTTGATCACAATGACCTGGATTCCTGGCACTTAGAGGAGTGGTTCGAACCAAGTATTATGTGGTCGGTGGCATAAACAGTAGGGCAGTTCATAAAAAACTTATATAATATATAATCCCTAGTGTGGTAAGATAAGACCTTTGGAGCAGGCATTTTCTTTAAAAAAAAAATTATGAACCGCCCTAATAAACAGTGGCTTGTGTCACCATGGGGAAAGTAGAATTCCATGCATGGCATCTGTGAATTCAATACTCCTTTTTATCTTAAAGCTGTGAAATGGTTGCACCACACTTCCCCTGTTCCCATCCACAGCTCCTCTACTACAGAGCCAGTGTAGCCTAGCTTTTCTGCCTTCTACCAATGCTGAGCACATTTATGCCAGAACAGGGGGGAGGCACCAGCATACTTGCCAAATATTGTCCTTACAATGGGGCTGGAATTAGACCTCCAAATGACAAAAAAAAACCAAGCTTCTTTTGTGCCCAAGATCCACAAGTTGAGTCACAATAAATAATCATCTATTTTTAAATAAAATTGTGTGTGCAAGCACATGCATACACATGCAATACAAATGGCTAAGAGTCTGCTAATGACATTGGAAAGGCAGTGGTTAAGCTCAGTTGTATTTTAATAATAAGCACAGCTGTGTTAATTTCAAGCTCTGTTGGAAACACAAGAAAATCAATGTCTGACAGATAGTAAGGGGCATAGATAGGTCAGGAAAGATCCTTGCTTCTGGGAAGATTCTAGCAACAATGTGTAGCTAAAAATACAGTATGATAATCAAAAGAAGCTATTTTGCAATGTTTTCTTCCCTCAAACTACTTTAAAAGAGGACACTGCAGAAGTCACGACGCACTCACAGAAAGAGAGGTGAATAAATAAAATAGGTGCTAGCAATGTGCAAGACCTTGTAAAATGGGTTTAATAGTTGGCTATCTCATATAGCTATTGTGAAAGTGAATGCAATAAAGCACTTTGCTAATGGAAATCATAATGTTGCTCTAAACTCGGAGGGTGTTTTCCATTCACATCTGCTCTTCTACCCTATGGAAGGAATACAGGAAGAGGACAAAGGAGAGATTTGACTTCCAAGAACAAAAACCTGTTTCCACAAAGAAACTACATGATGGTGTGTCAAAGCCTAGATAAACTTTATAGACAAACCATCATTTGCATCAGCGCATACTTTGCATCAAAATGCTTCACATATGCTTTCTTAGTAAAACGTACAACAACTCTGAAATGTGGGGTCAGTACCACAGATGAGAAGCTGAGAATGAGAAACGGCTGAACAAATGAAAATATTTTGCTCTTAGCCAGAGTAGCACTGCTTCTTTAAAACTTTTAAGCATTCCTACTCACCCCAGAGAAGATTTAAACCTCTTCTTTCCCTTTTTTGCAGACGTCTAGCAGCAAGTTCTCTCTGTGAAAGCCAAAGGGAATAGGTTTGCTGTATTTGACAGGCATTACAATGAATAGGCCAAGCTGGGCATATTCCTAAACGGGGGGCTGTTGCATATTGCCATGCTATCAACCAAAGATGAGGGAAGGGAATACAATTCAGTTCAGATTTGTATTCAACTCTACATAATTTGCATTTCCTGAAACAATGCGGGAACTGAAATCCAGCTATCCTTTGAAATCTGCCTTCTCCACACTTAGTAATACAGCTCTCCAATCAAATGTGTACAAAAATCTCTATATTCATAGTAATAAAAATATATAAAGTGAAAACAGCATACAAAAATCCATGTTTACCTAGTCTTTCCCTGCATGTGGCCAATTCCAGAAAGTGTTGACAGCAATGCAAGTAATGATAAAATGGAAGTTGCCTCAATTTCATAGACCTCCTAAGGATGGATGCGGGATCCTAGGAAAAGGCAGAAGTGATCTCTTTTGTTTCATAAAATTTGCAGACATGATAGGACTTTATCAACACATTGGAAATTTAATTCAAAGTCCACTGTAGCAGAAAAGAAGAACTGCAAGTCTTTTGAAAAGACAGGTTGAAACATCTGTACTTGGTGCTTTATCACACCTGTTGCACATTCAAAAATGTGCCTGCTTATGTAACATTAAGTGGAACTCTCAATAAACCTTGATTTGCTTAATAGTACAACTGTGTACAATATGACACAGAAGAATGGGGGCGGGGGGAATCAAGCTTGAAGAAATGTCCAAGTTAACTTTCAGATCTGACAGGTACACAAGTAGTTATTGCATTCCTGTAATGTACATTTTAATGCACTCTGAGGCAGCAATTCTTTATTTCGAAATGTAAGTTTACTTTGGTATTGCAGCATCCATGTTCAGCATTTTAGACCAAGGCTAACTAGAGATAGAAGAATGCAGACATAGGCATAACTAATGCAATGAATGACGGGCAGCTAATTTACACCAATATAGATAAAATGGAAATTAAGTCCAAAGCTACACCAACTACCAGTGTTTGAAACTCATACTGTGAAGGCTTGTGGGCGCATTGCCTTTTACATCCTGCTTCCATACCAAGAAGCATCTGCTATATGTGCTTTAATGCAGCTGCCAGCCCCTCTCTAATGAAGGGGAAATAGTAATTTTCTTATTCTCCCCCTGTCAGTCCCTGTTGCTATGCCAGGTGGCTGTGCAGCCATTGTAATCTTGAGTCTTTAGTTCTTATGGCTTCTATCTCCAACTAGTCTTAGACTGGTAGACGTGACTGCACACATTGTGAATTGAAGTACTGATGTTAGCAAGAGACACTGAGTTCAGAACACTGGCTTTACACTTATGCTGCAAAGACTGGCATATATAAAGCCTTATGGTACAGAGTTCCATCTAATTCTGCCCAATATAGCAAACTCCTAAGTCAGGGTGGTCCAACCTTCAGCCCGCAGGGCTTTTTCTGCGGCCCTTAGAAACATTCAACAACAACAAAATCTTTAAAGTCTTAAAAATCTAAGCCTGCTTATTAGTAACATTTTACATAAAATTTTATTTGAAGCATTGATCTTGCTTTATACGTACATGTTTGTTTATGGGGGGAAATACCAACGACAACAATTAGAAAAAAATGTAAGTATGATAATCTTTACGATATGGAAGTTTAATTCAGTGCGCAGCCTACAGGTTCTGTATGAAAGTACTCTTGCGGCCTACTTAGTATGAAAAGTTGGACCGCCCTGTCCTAAGTGTTTATCTCTCCTTCATCCTTGGAAGTTAATCTTCAGAGCTTTGTGTAACAATGGTTTGTAATACAGTGGTACCTAGGGTTAAGAACTTAATTCATTCTGGAGGTCTGTTCTTAACCTGAAACTGAGGTACCTTAACCTGAGGTACCACTTTAGCTAATGGAGCCTCCCACTGCCGCCGCGCAGCCGCTGCGTGATTTCTGTTCTCATCCTGAAGCAAAGTTCTTAACCCGAGGTACTATTTCTGGGTTAGCAGAGTCTGTAACCTGAAGCGTCTGTAACCCGAGGTACCACTGTATAGCCCTATGCTCATATTAGATACACAACCTGTTGTAGATGAGTTTGGGGTGCTCTCCCCCTGAAACAGGTGGTATGTATATCTGGGGATACTCTCGGATCCAACACTGTTACTTGAGGGTGTAATTGGCCTCATTGCCAAGGAGCAACTGGCCCCCAGCTACAGCTGGTCCATTAGCTGTGATCATTCCTGGTTGTATTACTGTAATGCACTCCATGTGGGGTTGCCCTTGTAGATAGACTAGCACAAAGTGCACCTGTTAGGCTGTAGAGTGGTGCAGCCTACTGGGATCATGTAACACCAATTCTGAAAGAGCTGCACTGGCTGCCAGTATGCTAATATAAAAACTGCTGGTAATGACCTACAAAGCCCTGTACAACTTAGGACCTATGCACCTTAAGGTGTGCATCCCCTCGTATCTACCTACCAATGTGTTGAGAAAGTTGGAGAAGGCCCTTTTGGTTTTGCCGCAACCAGCTGAAATCTGTTATGTAGTTACCCTCACTTCTGAGTTAGGCTTAGCATCAAATCTTTGTTGTCAGCTGAAGACGTACTTATTCCTTTGTCAGGTTATTAATGCCTTGTGTGGTTTATTTTTTTCTGTTGTTATTGTATTGGCTTCTGTTCTGATAATCCGTTCTTTTATTATTTATTTATTTATTTATTTGCTGCATTTGAGTCCACTCCAAGAGTAGTTCACATACAACCAATTTAAAACAAGGTGGCTCCCTGTCCACAAGCTTAGAAACTAAACATGGCATAAAGAGAGAAAGCGAACAGGAAGAAAAGAGGGGAGTGTGGAGACAACTAAGGCACCAGTTCTTAAAGTTAAATATTGATCAGCTGGAAAGAGTTCAGGGGCAGGAGCTGTCTGACAGTGCTGGCCTTTCAGCAGAGCTGATGAAATAAGCCCTACTTCTCACCTCTCCTGCTGAGGCGGTCATATTATTGCTCATATACAGCTCCTTTTCATGTATCATCGTTTAGGATAACTGTTAGCAGTTTGCTTTGTGATAGGAAGTAAGCTAAAATTAGTTGCAGCCAGGCTAAAGTTCAATATGGATAAGTGCATCCTATCTCTAGGTAATCATGATAACAAGACATCAGTTCCCCTGTGGGAAATGTTAACTTAATTCTTTTAATCCCAATTAGCATGTCTACTCTCAAACCTGTCAACATGTCTAGAACTTGCTTCTCCAACTTATTCATTTTTAAAGGATAACCTGTGGCACTCTAGCTCCCAACTGAAGGCTGAATTCATCCTAACAGTTCACTTGCTTTTAACATGGAATATCCCGTTGTAAATTATTGTCACAGTAGCATATACATTCATGGTTTTTTGGATAAATTGAGTTTATTTAATGACCAGATTTACTTAAACTGCTTACGTAAGCCTAGCCATTAAATTGCCTTTGTTTTGCAGGGAATTCAGATTTACTGTAGCCAAATGGTTTTGATGTATATAGGATCAATGGCCTCTGCTTAACCCACACTGGCTACAACATGGCTGATGGGACTAGCTTGAGATCAAAGTGTGCAGCGCAGTCTATAATTAAGCTCCTTGGCAGATCAATTAAAGATTAAGATACTGTTACACTCCACTCCAATATCCAAGTGCTGGAAGATTCCAGAGTACCAGGCATGTTTAGCCAGGGTCTGTGTTTCCTTCTGGACACCAAGCACAGCAAAGACTGGTGTCTTTATGATATATGGTTTATTTACACATATATACAACTTGAGCCTGTTGTGGGGAGGTTCCCAGAATTACAGGTCACTTTCTTCTCTCATAGGTGAATGGCTGCCACACTGGATCCAAAAGCTGCCAACACACATACCTACTTTGCTTTGCTACTTTACACAAACCTACTGTTTTTTCTTCTGCCTACCTTATTGCCTACTGCAATTCTGCCACTCTCTCCTGGCACTCTGCTAATTGTTTCACATCTCAAGGAGGGGCTTTCCCCAATTGCTGTCCAGCCCAGAGAGTCTCTGTTGTTGTTGGCATCTGTCTGTCTTGAGAGACAATGGAGTGAACCTCCCAGGTGAAGTCAAACAGCTGCATTAGCAGCACAGAAGTGACCTCCTAAGGGCACAAAGCTGGGCAGTCCAGGCATCAAGATAATGATGATGATGGTGATGATAATTTATTGTTCATACCCTGCCCATCTGGCTGTGTTTCCCCAGCCACTTTGGGCAGCTTCCAACAAAAGATTAAAAATACATTAAAACATCAGTTATTGAAAACTTCCCTAAACAGGGCTGCCCTCAGATGTCTTCTAAACGTCAGGTAGTTGTTTATTTCCTTGACATCTGGTGGGAGGGTGTTCCACAGGGCGGGCGCCACTACCTAGAAGGCCCTCTGCCCTGTAACTTCGCTTCTCGCAATGAGGGAACCGCCAGAAGCCAGTCTGGCTTATTTTTTAGCATGGTTTCTATTTTAACATAATAAATTCAATGTCTGACACCCAGGAATTAAAGGGGGATCCAGAATTAGAACGGGAGTCCAGCCACCTCAAAAACTTATAACAATATGATTGACTGATTAAACTCTAGTTATTGAGAGATTCCAATGAGTTTAATGGGACTTACTCCCTAAAAGGGTCATGTAGGCTTGCCATCTCAAGCACACTTTAACATTTGTTGAATCTGAAAGACTTGCTTTTCGCTGGAATTCCCATTCACAGGAAGCCACAAAGGTAAATACAGTGTTAAAAACTAAGGGAAAACGTCAGTTACAGCTAGTGCTTTGCCCAAAAATCTTTTTTTACAATTCTCCATCAAATAATGATGAAAGTGCATTAGAAAAGAATTAAAGGCGAGATTAATTTTCATTGATATTCCTTCCCATGGGTGAGGGGAAGGGTCTTTAGGATGTTTATCTTGCTTTTAAGCTGGCTTTTATATTTTGTCTCAGTCTTGAGTGGTTAGGAATTATTGCACTTAAAAAAAATTGAATTTGATTTCAGACCCAGCATTCCAACCACCCTAGCATCTCCACTACTGCCACTAAGTCATTTGAATTGTGTGGCCTTCAAAGTTGTTAAGCATCTCTCTACCAGTTACCTTTCCAAGTTACCATCAGCAAGTGAATTGAAAAGGTTTTTATCCTTGGAGCAAAAAGTTCTTACACTCATAGCTCAGAGTTGAGACTAATTGGATCATCTAACTGGTCTGTGCTCTTTAATGAAACTACAGTATAATTACAGAATAGGGTAAAGCCATCAAATAAACTAATTAGGGGATCCATGAGCCAAGCAGCCCAAATAGATGGAGCTGACGAAGCAAATTCCTGTTTGCAAAATCAAACCAAGAAGTAGCAATTACTCATCCTGTTTTTCCTCAGCTGTGCAAAGGGCACTTTGAATTAAAGATAGATAAATTCATTACTCCTATTAGTAAAATGAGAAAGAAAGCCAATACCATTGAAGAGAATTAGTTTGGGGCTTAGCCATATAGGAAGCTTTCATTATAATCACTATCAGAGAAAGGCTCCCAGCTGCTTCAACATCAAACCAGTTGAAATAGAGAGCAGCCAGCTTACTCAAGCCAAAAACCGGGTCCAGATCCCAGTTGCATTGTTGGGTTCCAAGTGAGAACAATTTCAAACAACATTAATTTCCTACATGGCAAACACCTGTGTATAGAAAAAGGAATGGTCACATTCAATGTTCCCATATGTCTATTGTTCTGTCTGTACACACAGTGAAATGGATGCATGCCTGATCCATAAATAACAATGAATATGTATTATTTCTGCACAGAAGTGCTATCCATATAAAATAAACTTATAAAGATGTTTGCATGCACCTCAGATATCTCAAAGGCCTTACAGTGTTCTCTGTTTTGCTGAGAGTGCCACTTGCTCATAAGACTGTGTCCAAGAATGAAGCCTAATTATCAGAATCCACAGAAAGGTGAAGGGCGAGAATACATAAAATAACATAACACAGTGTTGTTTAATTCAACACAAACAGGAAAAATACATGAACTATACTTTTTTTCAAGATGTTCAAGTTTCAGAAACAATAATGGTGCAGTTGTTACTTATTTGTTATGCAGAGTCTAGAAACCTCCCCGCCCCCTCCAGCCTGGTAATACTCCTCTAGTCCAGGGAGTGGGTGATGCTGTGGTCTAAACCAATGAGCCTCTTGGGCTTGCTGATCAGAAGGTTGGTAGTTTGAATCTACACGAACTGAGTGAGCTCCCATTGCTCTGCCCATATTCTGCCAACCTAGCAGTTCAAAAGCACACCAGTGAAAGTAGATAAATAGGTACCACTGCAGCGGGAAGATACGGTAAATGTTTCTGTGCTCTCTGGCTTCCGTTATGACATTTTGTTGTGCCAGAAGTAGTTTAGTCATGCTGGCCACATGACCCGGAAAGCTGTCTATGGACAAACGCCGGCTCCCTCGCCCTGAAGCGAGATGAGCGCTGCACCCCATAGTCGCCTTTGAATGGACTTAACTGTCTAGAGATCCTTTACCTTTACCTTTACTCCTCTAGTAGAGACATGCATTTTTCCACACTGGTTGCATTATATGGTGTACCTTGAGGAAATGCACTTTTCCTCCAAGCTGTGAAATCCATACTCTGTGAAATGAGATTGTATAAGTTAACATAGGCACATATTTGCCATTGGCTACTGGTATCACCCCACCTGAATCATTTCAAGAGCAACCTTCTGTATGTCAGCTTGAAAGGCAAGTTATGATTGTCATACAAGCTAAAAAAAGGTAAAGTTAAGTCCAGTCCCAAACGACTCTGGGTTTGTAGCGCTCATCTCACTTTACTGGCCGAGGGAGCTGGCGTTTGTCCACAGACAGTTTTTCCAGGTCATGTGGCCAGCATGACTAAGCCGCTTCTGGTGAACCATAGCAGTGCACGAAATCGCTGTTTACCTTCCCGCTGGAGCGGTACCTATTTACCTACTTGCACTTTGACGTGCTTTCAAACTGCTAGGTACACCTACACAATTAAAGATGCAGGAGCCCTGCCCTGTTTTTCATCTGGCCACTACAAAGTAAGTCCTCCTGTGTTCAATGGCGCTTACTGCCAAGTAAGTGTTCAACAAAGTGCTTTATGTTCCTCAGGTTGGAATGCAACATAGCACCAAGCAGGGCATGTGTGCTCATGCAACAAGACTTTTCACTTCTCTCCCCCCCCCCCCCCGCACACATACACCCTAAAACCTGTTATGGAGGTTCCCCCGACCCTTCAGAGCAGATTTAGAAAGCGGGGTGGGGGGAGTTCTGTTGCACGAGTGGATGTCATTCAGTGCATACAAAAACTTAGTTGAACCCTGCCCCAAGTGACTGTCAACTTCCCTCCTTAGACGATGTCCACTGTCCTACAGTGCTATCATAGAAATGGGTCATTTAGCCAGCATTGTTTCTTTGTTTTTGTTATAATGTTCAAAAAGCAAGAATCTTTCTCACTCCACCAAATTAGTCCACCATTTCAGCAAACTTTGGTGTACTTGTAAAATTCATTGTTGTGGTGGTTCCTGCTATACAAAGCTAACTTCAGAGTGATGGCCTCTGCAACTCAACACAAGTGCAAGAAGAAGCTGTCCAGAGTGTTATAATTTAAGAGGCAAAATATTATAGTGATAGTGTTTTTATATTGTGAACTGCCCTGTGATCCCCAGATGAATGGCAGTATAGAAATTTAACAACTAATTATTATTTTTATTGCTAGGTGATGAATAATTAACTGAAAGATTAATACGAACTTTCTATGATCATGCAGTTTTCATCTCAGATCCAGGAGTTCCCACCTTCCCTCTGTGTGTGATTTACACAGATTACCAACACTTTTGGCTCCTCTATAAACCCAAACATTAAAAATAACACTATCAGTTTTGTCACGAAAGAAGGCCTGCCCTATGGTATTGGCTTTCATGACTTGGCAAGGACACAACTTTGTTTTGATTTATTTATTGGTTGCATTTAGGCAATATCCAAAGGGCAGCCTTTGTTTTCTGCTACCCTCCAGGCACTTACATTTGAAGTCTCTTTCATCAGTGATCCAAACTTTGTGCAGCAATACTTTTTTGCCTCCCAGTCATAAAATGCCTTTCAGAAGAAGGCAGCAGCTCCTAATGGATTTTCACACTGACTTCAGTATCTACAATGGCCACAATCCAATGCAACCTGTTGATTTCAAAGGGCTTAAGCATGCCTAACTCAGTACTGGATTGAAGCCAATACTTCTTTGGCAGATGTTAAGGCATAACTATTATCCATTCTAAATCTTCATTTCTGGACAAGAAGCAAAATCCTACATGCAGATTCTCTTCACCTAAAACTTGCAATCATTTGTAGTACTAGAAAACAGCTCCTGTAACAATGTAGCCATTGTAGCAATTTATAATCGTTAGATAATAAATGTCATCACGTGCCGAGACACTACAAATTCCTGTCCCCACTGCCTATCAATTAGACTTTTGCTGCAAGGCTTTGTTAATCATGAGTACTGGCTCCCTTCTCCTACACTATCAGAAATGTTGGATGGGGTTTTTTTTGGCTAAGGACATAAAAACGTACAAGGACTGATGGGTGCCTAAGGACCTTCTGTTGATTTGCTTCTGTCATATACCCTATGCCTAATTTTTATGTAACTTATCTCATTATATCAGATGGCTCTGTAATCATGTTTAATTTTGGTTTACCCATGGTAGTTCAGTCTGGCTCCAGGCTTTTAATTACATTTTACCCTCTAAAGCCATTGATTCAGTCTAGACTTCAAAATATAATTTTCCTCAGCCCAATTCTTTTTGCTCAACATAACGTTTGATTTAGAAATCTGCACAGCAAAATTTTGCATGGCACTTTCAAGAGCCTGTCCTCTGTTAGATCAGAGGGTCGGTCCTTTGTAGAGCATGAATAGAAAGATGTAGAGATTAAAAATATGCTGCTAAGTAGAGAGCGGGATAAAAAGCAGAGAGGAACCCTGCTCTTTATTACTGAAAGAGAGGGGCAATATAAGAGCTTGCTGCACACTCTAATCCCCAAGAGAAAGCAGAGGCCTTGTTCAAATGTTAGCAGAGTGCTTTTATTATAACTTGAACTTTCTAGTAGTATGCACACAGTACAGATGCACAGTATTCTAATCTCACATAAAGCAACCATAGTGCACACATGCCTGTTACATCACTTAACTCCATCTTATACTTGATGATTGGCAGCTGAAGGTGTGGATTGACTGTTACCTTGGGCACAAGGAAGCCTAAGTACGCCTCTGTATACAGATTACGTGTAAGGGTAAGACATGGGAAATGTAAATGACAATCTAGTGCCAGAGCATGTCACAGTAACTTAGGAGGATGACTCCACTCATCATTATGGGCTTCTTCTAATCAGGGATGGGGGAGAAATTAAATCCAGTCTGCATTTAGAGGTGCAGCTATTTAATTCACAATTTCCAAAACAATATGAGAAGGGAAATACAGTAATATTTTGAAATTTGCACTTCTCCAGATTTTGCAGTGAAGTTCTCTAGACAAGTAGCATGTAAACAAAATTCATGTACTGAAGTAAAGTACCCATATATTGGTGTAAATAACATAGCCAGATACATTATTTTAGGGAACATTGTTTTGCAAAAATGTGTCTATTGGACAACATTGCCTACACAGATGTGCATATTGTAAGAAATTTACATTAAACAGCTGATGAATTTTCATAAAGACTTTTAAAATAAATTGCACACTGGTGGGGAATTGAGAAGAACTGAACTTAAGACTGGAAAAAAGAGAAACTGAAAGAAGAAAAGGAGAAACTGGAAGAATCCAAAATTGGCAGATTCACCCTATCACTTCCTCTTTGTATACCCAAGCACTGGGTAGTTCTCTTCAGCACCTATCCCTGCTTTATTGTCTACAATCCAGGCATTGTTTGCTAGCCCCTTTTGCCACATTTTCCCACACCACATCCCTCCTTTTCCCATAGTAGGAGAATTATTATCACAGCCAGAAACCAATAAAATGAGCAATGTGTTCCATTAGGGTGGCATGGCATGGAATGGCTTCTGTGACATGTTTCGTAATGTTTCTGAAACATAAACATACATGGGACAAGTTAAAAACCAATAAATGCTTGATCTCAGGTTGGAGCCCACTGCCAAGCAACAAATTGATTTCCCTTCCTACTCTTCCATCTGCTCTTTAATGCCTTCCTCCTCACTTTCTCCTTTGCCACTCTCTCACTTTCTTTTGAAAACTGTCATATGGTTTAGAATCCTAAGGATTTGGAGAGTTAAAATCCTAAGCCACTTATGTGTTTCCAGAAACTTCACCCCCATTGCCACTACATGAAAACTTATCTTCTTTCCTTGAGCGCTCACCTATTCCTGCTGATTATTAGAATTTTTCATCCCTTTTCTGCTTGTACTGACAAATTGCTGTCTTTCAGAAAACTCATTTTCAACATTTTCCTTTGGTGCTACAATTTTCTTTCTCCTATTCTTCAAACTTTAATCAAACCCCTCTCAATCTTGCACACATCTTCTTCTCTAGCCCATATCCACGCGTTTCCTCCTAATTTTGAATCTTGCCACTCAATCAACTTCTATTTCATCTGCCCAGACAGACCATGAATCTGTAATTGTCACATTGCTGTGCACATTTTGTTTTATCATATAGTTCCCTCCACTTTTGGGTAAGCCTGTCAGTTCTCTTCTTTTCAGCCTCATCTTATATGGGCCTTAGCTGATTGATAACGCTTTGCGGTGATGGATAGCTCAATCATAATTCCATGCTTAAACCCTACTAATATACTTTAATTTTCAGCTCCAAAATATGGTGTAGTGCAAGTAAAATTCCATCTTGTTAAAGCTCCTGAGGCTGCATTAATCACAAGTGTGGCCCAATCATAGCAGTCTACTTTAGTTATAGCCTTGCTTTGTTCTGTTGCAATTAAAGTGGTCTACTATACTCGACAAGAAAGGGTCAGAGCAATGCAGTTATATCTCATTTGCCATTACACTATTTCCTCCCCTAAAAAATAAAAAAGGCACATTGGCTTGGATCCAAAACTGGCAAAGAAAGGGAAGTAGGGAGCATTAGCACTGTTCCATGAATTCTTGGGGAAGATCTAGTGAAAGACTTCTCATGATACAATACCATAATCTAATCAAGGGCTGCATTACAGTACACAGTGTCAATGCCGGCTCTAGTGTGTGAATGCTAATGGACCAAAGATGTTGAGGATTAGTTTGTGCAAAGTCTTACACAATAGCTTGTTTTTTTGTGCAGCTGGAGGAATTCCTCCAGATTGGAGTCTCTTTTCTCTCAGCCCAGTTCTTCCACGAGTAGAAGAGTATTATGGTCTCATGTATCAACCTAAATCTAAAACTAAATCACTAAAACTGTTGCAACGATTCTTGGGGTAGTCATTCCCTTCTTGTCCTTGCCATGCCTCTGTCAGAGGTTTCTCAGATGCCTCTATTGCACATCAAACTGAAAAGGAACAACTGAGAATATTTGCCATAGCAGCACTGAATACATTGAAAATAAGACAGGGTAGCAGTTCACCACATTTTATCCTAATTTCCTCAATTTTGTGGGAATGTTCAGGAGAGGATATATTGTTTATTAATATCCTTCCTAACTTGCACTAGCAAGTTCCTTTACTTAGCAGAGTGCATTCCCCTTTTCACAGCAGAAAACTAGTTGCAAACTCGTGTGAGTTTCTTAAGACAATACACAATTCAATCTGGCTTGTCTGGATTGAAATGTGTTCTAATATTTTCCTGGTAAGACCCCTTGAATCCCACCTAAAAGGTTAAAGACACCACAGTCTTATTCATAAGCAATAAAAAGAAAGTTTACTCACAATCAGGCAGAGCGAAGGCAGGCTTAAGTTACAAACATATACAAACAGGTTTACCCCGTATGTGGGTTGACTGAATGACTGCAGTTAGCAGTCCAGAAAGTTCACAGGACGAAAAGAAGATGAAAAAGAGGGAGGGAGTGGCAGCATGCCTTGGCCTTTTACTAGGTCTGGAAAGGTCATGCCCACCCACTAGTCACATGCAAGGAAAGATGCTCCAGGCCAGGAGGAACAGGAAGTTTCGACTGGCTGGACCAAACATTCCCTTGCATGTCCACTCTAGCAAAACATGGAATGTTGTATTTGATTGCTCCCAGTGGATTACAACCCAAAAATTCTGCAAAAAACAAAAACAAAAAACCCCTCCCCTTTCAAAAGTCAAATAACACAAGTTCATTTTTAGTTTGATCATGAAATCCACTGCCTAGCTTTCTGAATGACAGTCCCCAAGCCCAGCACCGTGATTAAAAATTAAAATTTGTTCATCAAATATACTTTCAAATTATGCCTGTTGGAAGCAGATCTATTGTCATTTCATTACTTGAAAAAGAGAAGGCAGTATTTAAAAATATATAATTGGGAATTATATTTGATTGCAACTCAGTTCTATCTCAGTTGGTTAACTGGGGGGTGTTCCTGCCTGGTGTTGCTATGCAAAATACCAGGAGGCTGGTGGAAATCCTATAGCGTTCTCATCTCATTTTTAAAGCATGTGAAAAATACATTTTTTTCTTATAATTTTATTTGAATAATGCTTGTGATCAGAAACCATAGTGGATGTAGTGTATATTGATTTCAGTAAGGCTTTTGACAAAGTCCCCCATGATGCAGAGAAGCTGGTGAAATGTGGACTGGACAATGTAACTGTTAATGGATTTGTAGCTGGTGGACTGATCATACCCAAAGAGTGCACACTAATGATTTCTTGTCATCATGGGGAAAAGTGACAAATGGGGTGGCAAAGGGTTCTGTCCTGGGCCCATTGTTGTTCAACATCTTTATAAATGACTTAGATGAAGCTGTTGAGGAGGTGCTCATCAAATTTGCAGATGACACAAAAATGGAAGGGGTAGCCAATGTTGCAAAGATAGACTCAGTTTTCAAGTTGACCTAAACAGATTGGAGAACTGGGCCCAAACTAACAAAATGATTTTCATTAGGGACAAGCATAAGGTTCTACACTTAGGCAGGAAGAACCTGCTGCACAAATATAAGATGGGGAACACATAAATTCAATTAACAACAACAACACTGGGTTTACCAGTAGTACACGTGAAAAAGATCTAGAGCTCTTAGTAGACCACAAACCTAATGCAAGTCAAAAGACAGATGCAGCAGTGCATAAAAATCTATTGCTATTCTAGGCTGCATCAACAGAAGTATAGTGTCCAGGTCAAAGGAAGGGCATAGAACTGCTCTATTCTCCTACAATTTAAGAAGGATATGGACAAGCTGGAATGTGTGCATAGGAGACAAGGTGATCCAGAGTCTGGAAAACAAGCCTTATGAGGAATGGTTGAATGAGTTGGGTATGTTTTGCCTGGTAAAGAGGAGACTGAGAGGACATATGATAGCCTAATAATAATAATAATAATAATAATAATAATTTATTTGTACCCCGCCTTCTATGCATGTTACTTTCACTTGGGCTAATGTGAAAGGAGAATTGGTAGGTTATTATAAATGTGTTTACAGAATCTGCATGGATTCTACCAACTAGTATTTATACAGTTCTGAATTTTAATCTATAACTGATGGTAGGCTTTTGTAGTGTTTACGCATGAGTCATTCACTTCCCACATAAGATGTTTAAATGCATTACCAGAAGTTATTTTTTCATATATTAACTTAACACGGCCTACTTACTGATTTCCTTACTTATCTGAAAGTTTTCAAGGCTGTGATTTAATCTTTTTTCTTTCAAATATTTATTTTAAAGAGCCACCTTGCTAATAACCCCAAAACAAATCTACCAAGGAAGGGGGGGAACCTTACATGTTGATTACTGCAAGGCCATTCTCTGACAGGCAGAACTTTATTTTTCATTTTTAACAATTCATCTTATGTCAATTGCTTAATATTGACTTTTTCTAGTTCCTTTGAGAATGATGACCTTGTTGCAGCCTGACAATGCCTGATTTGCAGCCTGATTTGTTATAAACCCTTTCTATCTTGCATAAATTGTGCTAAAGGGGAAAAAATGTATTTCCAATTTTAGTGCCAAATCCCCTCCCTTCCACACACACCCCCCCCCCCACTTTTCCTCTCTATTTTAAACAGGCTTTCATTACAAGGGCAAATTCAATCATGTTTGCTTCAAAAAGAAGGGGTCAGATCTCAGTAGTGGCTGTAACTCTTTGCATGCATTAATTTATTTAAAAAATATTCCAGACTGCAAAGAGAAATTTTGTGAACATAAATATAAAGCTATACATTAACTAATTAGCATTATTGTAATACCTTTGTACACTTGTTGGACTGTGGGGAACAATGCAACAAAACTAAGTTGCAACCAAGTCAAATTGAAACAAATTAAAAACAATGGAATGGAATTCAGTAGTAATTGACTTGTGTTGTGTTCCACTGAATTCAATAATAGTTATAAATATTTTTTTGTTGGGATGTGTCCGTGGTTTTCAACTTAGCTTTCACTTTCCTACACCTTTATAGCCTTTTCCCCTCATGAGTCCTTTAAACATACATACAACAGATTGTGTACTTAGAGATAAGCATAAGATGAAAATTTTCTCAAAGGGTTATAGTCAAAGTTAGTTCTACTCAGAGTAAGCCCATTAAAGTTAATGGACATAAATAACTTGTATCAATTAATTTCAATAGGTCTACTCTGAGTAAATTTTAATTGGGGAGGTGCATAGCACCAGACATCCCCCCCGGCCCCCACTTTGCTACAGGAAAGGATGTGAGGGCCATACAATGGGGAAGGGAAATGCAGGAACCTCTCCCCACCCTACTCCTCCTCTATGCAGAGAGTATTAACTTGCATAATGGGCTTGCATAACAGAAAATGTAGTATGAATACTGGGAAGTAAATCAGTGGCATATTTTCTGCTTCAAAAGAAAAAAGGATTTTAAGGATACAGTGAATGAAGGGATACCAAAAGATGTAAAACAAACAAAACAGTTTATGCTGTAACCAATAAGTTAAAAACTAGTGTGGAGCGAGAGATCCTCAGTCATATCAGACTTAAAAGTTTCACTTTGCCTATAGTTAAAGTCATATTTCACCTGTAGTCCGTCCCTGTGTTCTTACTCTTCATAAAATGAGCTATTTTGGGAAAGACAGTGAGCTCCCGAGTTTGGACTAGATATCTATGTTTTAGATTTAACACACACACACACACAGCCTGCAAAAAAATGTCCACATTACAACTTTAGGAAAGGGCAAAGAGAAAATAAATACTTTGGGGTGTGTTTAACTCCATTCTACTCTTGTTCCTGACCTTTAGATTTCCCTTGCTGTTGGGCACTCAAGAGAAAACATTTTAACTGGTTGTTATATAAATGACTAAGTGATTGGAAACTAATTGTGGAAAGAAATTTTATTATATTTTTATTTATTTATTGCTGGTTGGTGGGTTGATTTTTCTGCCCAGAAACCCATAACACAAAGTTTAACTCTTCAAGGTTTGTTTGTTTTTCAAGGGAAAAACAGGCTGTCTACCCACAGGATCACTACAGTAATTATAAGGTGATTTCTTTCATGAAAAACCACCTTCAGACAGAGAAAGTCTTCAGCAAACAGACTTCAGGGGGCTCTGCCAGATGAGCCTTTTGTTGTGCACTCACCCTTCCAAATTCACTGAATTTTTCAGAGGGTCCTATTCTTAAATCATTCCTGTTCTTAAAACAAGCTGTTATTCTTTAAATGGAGCTTTCTGTTGTCTCTCGTGTCACAAATTAAAAAGACAATTTTAAAAATAAAATCCTGGTGGATGGAGAGCACAGCCCAGGGAAGGCAGTACACCCATTTGCCCCACCCTGGCTACAGGGCTGAGACTAGATAGGAGAGATAACTAAGGGAGAAGTATGAAGAGAAGTAGGGTGTGAAAGTTAAAATGAAAAGGAATGTCTAATGATGAACTGAGCTCCCAACCTTCCTAAATTGGAAACAAATCTTTTCTGCAGTAAGAGATAAAGTTGGGGCTCGGGGGGGGGGGGATTCCTAAGCTCCAGCCACCACAAGCTTAGAGTAGAGGAATAGTATAACCAATAAAAGTAACTAGCAGCAGAAGCTTGACAGATGAAAGAAAGCACTTATTCACATATTGCCCAATTAATTTGTGGAATTCATTCCAACAAGGATCTGGTGATGGTGCCTTGCTGAGATGGAGATTAATGCATGGGATAATAGGTTTATCAATGGTTGTTATCCATGACAACAAAATGGAGGATTCGGTTTACCTCTGAATACTAGTGAGAACCAAGGGTTAGTGCCTTCATGCCTGCTTTCTAGAGGCACTGTGGGAAACAAGGCCTTTGTCTGATCCAGTAGGACTCTTCCCATCTTGAAATTTGGTATTAAGCTACCTATCTCAAGTTCATATTCTATCAGCATTAATAAGTGTTCCTTCGGAAATACTATTCATACATACTCTCTCAGCCATTACATAAAATCATCTTGTGCTATGTAAGAACAGAACACATAAATTCTAATCGCAGTCACAATTCCCCCTCAGTATTTGCTCAGCACTAAATCAACTCTTTATCTTTTTTCCTTATAATTTTTCAGAATTGGCTCAAGTCAGAAAGCAAGAGAGAGAAAGGAAGGCACATAATATTTTGAAATAAGCTCCAGCAGTATATATTTTTTCTGAATTAACATGATTTAAGTTCTGCCTCTGGACATTTAATTTCTACATAGAAATTAACTTCGTCAAAACTGTAGGGTGATTCAGACATAACACCACACTATGTTAGTTGAACCAACAGTCAGGCACCTCAAGCTCACTTGCACACTTGCCCTATCCACCTGTGGGGAAGCCAAGAGAACCCTGGGAACAGCAAATGGGAGGAAGAGAGGGGAAATCATTCTGTCTTACAAGCTAGAATGCTCACCCCAATGGAATGATGGCCTTAGGCTTAGCACAACAGTGAATTTCTCTCAGACTTTGCACAATTTTCTTTGCACACATTATTTTGAATGTATTTTGGAACAATTCACTTTACTCCACCCCAGGACTCCATGATCAGAAAGAACATATCTTAGTATCTGAACAGCAAACAATGATGGGAAAAGTTATTTGAAAACAACTGAAAAGCCAATTGAAATCTGAATTGCTTTTCTAGAGAAGACACTAAAAAGAAACACGTACACACGCTTCCCTGTACACATTCCATTTTGGCACTCAGTGTTATCTCTACAGGGACACATTATCACACAGACAAAGCTCCCTCTTTCCCAGAGATACCTTAGATTACCAAGATCATTTTATTTTCTGATAAAGCTTGACTCTAACAAGTAAAGCATATTTAATCTAGATTCTCAAACATGTTGCTATAAATAACCTGCAGTACTGCTGTTTACAAAGAGATGTGATACTTCTACCACTTGTTCACTTTAATCTGAGCTGCTCTTTGCGGTTTAAATGGCTTTCCTAATTGAATTCTACTGACAGTCTACTTTTCATCATGATTCATATTGTAACAGTGCTCGAAAACATCCAGTGTTAAAAGAGTTTCCATCAATTCACACAACTGCACGGAGGGGAAAGAAAAAGAGGGGTGGTTCAGGTGTCTCAGAAATGTTTGCTAGTTAATGATATTGGAAATTAAATTAAATACAGAGCGTCTCATGCAAAGCAGCTCATCTGAAAAAGTTCTCAAGGCCAATTCACAGATCCCTCACCAGTTCTAAGTACACACAGTTGGTGCTTTTGCAGGAATCCATAACTAATTGGATTTATTTATATATTGGGGAGACAGTTCGGGAAATTGGGAGGTTTGAAATCTGTAGTAGAGCTACTTAGCTATTTCTCCCGTCCTAATCAGTTTTAAACGTCACATAGGTGCCATGAATCATGGTAAGAACTGCAGCAGTTATTTCAGTAGGGCACACCATCTCTATGGTCACAAAATGAAGCCCTTTGTAGAAGTAGGTTCATCTTGCTAACAAATCTGAAGTCATTTTGGCTGTACTTGTTCCTGGTCAGCAGCAATGATTTGATTCAGAAACAATACACACTACATTTTCGCTTTAGTACCCTATCCAGTGAAGCATCACACCTATCTCCATTTGTTGTATCAATAGCAGTGGTGCCCTCTGGATAAAAAGTCGATGTTAGATCTCAGATATGCTTTTATTATTGTGGGGATGCCACAGGAAACATATTGCTCAGCATGAATTTGGCATGTTAATGAAATCAGGCATACCCAGGCATATTACATAGTGTTCTTCTGTTACACACAAAGATGCACATGATCAAGAAGCAGCCATGAATCGCAGAAAGCACAACTTTAAGACTAACATCCTAAGAAGTTAGCCCAGCGGCTTTAGTTTTGCTTGGACCGCATTGTTACTTCCCCTTGCATGTGCATTTTCTCCTAAGTCTTGTTCATTTTAGCAGTGTCTCCTGAGAGGCAAATGAGGATCCCATGGGTCAAATTCCTTCCCCACAAAGAAAATGTAGACAGATGGAAGAGGTCCCATGGGAATGTAATTAGGTCATTTAAGTAGTAAGTAAGAGTGGGGTGGCGGGGCTGTGAAAGAGAGAGAAATATAAAACAAATACAGTAAGTGTCAGAGACATTTCACAGCTTAATAAGAAAATGAATTCATTTTCATCTTTGCTTCACTCGGGTGATGCCCAACCACTGAATAGAAACATGAGGGTAAACCATCCATGAGGCCACTAGATTTGAACGATGATAATGGATGCAAAGAAATTTGCTTAAAACAGGGTTACCCTGGCTAGTTCTGGAAAAGCCTCCTCTACCTATCTGATTTGAAGCTGAAACATATTTTCAGCGGGTAGATTTGCAGCTGCACTGTATGCCTCAGACTGCAAGTAGGGCATTCCACCTGCATTGTACAACAGTGCAGCACAACAACAGGAGAGGTTGCTGGTAGTGTGGTGTGGCTCTTGTTAGAATTCCTGCTCCATGATTGCAGTCATAGGATTATTGTCTATCACGTGACGGCGTATGTTTTGACTCCACAGAGTAGGAAGTGACGAAGACAGGATGTTTGTGTTACTGTGTTCCGTGAAGTGGGACTATTGTCCTTTGTCTTTTTGCTCTTTGCTGTCTGATGCTAGAGAGAGATGGAGCCATGGTGCACTGCTCCGTATGTGTTTATATGTAAATAAAGTAGATTAGCCAAAATGCTGAGTTGCTGAGGTCTGTCACGCAATCTGAGAAGACTCTGCAGATCCCTAAGTGTGCCGATGTCTGTTGGCATAGGTCGCTGTGGTGTTTGCGCTGAAGAAAGCTAATGAAGCTCCCGAACAATTGCCAAGGTCCTACTCGAGTGTAGGACAAGCTCCTGACAGCTCTCAGTTCTGTTGATGGTGGCCTAGCAGCACCCATAACCATCACCATGTGAAGTATAATGAGCACCAGACATTTCCTGAGATGAAGGGATGGCAAGAACAAATAAGATTGTTGTTGGTTATGGTCTGCATTGCTGACTTGATTATCCTGATATCTGGGATATGTGTGTAATTGGTTTTGATGCAGCACTCATACAGTTCCCTATTGTTTGTATTTTTCCCCAAAATATGGCTAAATTATTGAAATGTGTGGAATGTTACCAAGGTGAGATCCCATTTCCCCTGCTATTTTAGGGAGAACTCTACTGCACACATGCAACTCTAGCTATAACAATTCCTATAATACAGTCGTACCTCGGGTTACATACACTTCAGGTTACATACGCTTCAGGTTACAGACTCTACTAACCCAGAAATAGTACCTCGGGTTAAAAACTTTGCTTCAGGATGAGAATAGAAATTGTGCTCCGGCGGCGTGGCAGCAGCAGGAGGCCCCATTAGCTAAAGTGGTGCTTCAGGTTAAGAACAGTTTCAGGTTAAGAACGAACCTCCGGAACGAATTAAGTTCTTAACCCAAGGTACCACTGTACTTGAAGTCTAAATACAATCATGAGTGTTTCCCACTGTGAATCACAAGGATCTTTGGATACCCAAGAGTTTTCTTGCCTTCAGGAAACACTTGGTGAGCTCTTCACTCAGATGAGTTTAATACCCTTCTCACCTTCAGAAACCTTCTGAGGTCTTGCTTCCCATTAATCCTCTATCATCAGTTGTGTAGGTAGCCTCTCCCTTTCATCAGTTAACCCTTTCCCTCCTTGACTTGCCACTGGGGTGGCTAGCCCCAGAGCTGCTGCCTTTTCCTTCCTCCCAGGCTGTGTCCTAAGTCACTGTGGCAAGGCTTGCTCATGGCTTTGCTCTCTTTCCTTTTTTCTGCTACTCCTTCTTGGTCCTTGCAAACCCATCTAAAGGTGCCACCTATAATGACTTTATCCTCTATGTGGGACCAGAGGAGGAATGACTGCTGGGAGGAGCACAGGAAAAAAGAAATGCCACAGTGCACCTGTAGCAGCAAAACCAGGAACCTTCACCTGCCCCACCTATAATAAAACATGTCTCTCCCATATTGGTCTCTACAGCCGCAGCAGACACTGTAACTCTCCAGTGGTTTGACTTTATCCCCAAACACATACTCTTCCATTGTCTCCCAAGACAGTCAGATGCCAACAACCACCTGGTCTAGAAGAGTTGCAGATCACTACCGGTTCCTTTGCAATACTAAACTTTTTTTAAAGGCAAAATCTCTTTGCTTTCCCCAATATAAAACTCATATTTCCTTATGTTTTTGGTTTTGGCTCCTGATGATCCTAGGTTTAGTGCAGATCTCAGTTATGACTATGACTCACCTGCTCCTCTCTCCTGATCACTCCCAAGCAACCAACAATTGCCTGCCAGGGTAGATTCACACCTTAAGCGACAGCTGTGGCTTGTCTCCCTTGTGAAGGGAAGGTTCATGTATCTAACCTTGTACTGAACACATTATGGAGCTGCATGTATTCTTAAGAATTTGGTGTCTTCTGCAAACACCAGTCTATAGGAAGCAAGCACAATTGCCACCTGAAGTGTGAAATGGCCTTTGGTGAGAATGATTTCCTTAAAAGAATTTATGCCTTACAGAAGCAGCATGGAGCTACACAGGATGAAGGAGTAGTTGAAGATACACACAATTATTGTCAGAATCTTCCCTTGTCCTTTTTCTCTGCTTAAGCTGAAGAATGCAGCTGTGACCACAACAGCTAAAGAGACACAGATGCAGATTCTTTTAGAGAGGCAGCAAACGTAAGATAGGAAAGGGGGGGGTGTAAGATGTTAAATGCTATCTTTTTAAAAATCAATTAAAAACTTAGTGCATGTAGTAAGATAAAATCAGATTTAATGATGCTCCATGAGCATTCTAGAGCAGACATAAACAACTTATGAGCCCAGTTGTGATTCACAAAGTCAAATCCACTGGAGGTTTGATAGATCTATTTTTAGCTGCTTGCCTAGAACTCTGAAAAACAGAGGGGTTGTCAAGTACCTTTAGGGGAAAATAAAAAAAAATAGCTTTATTCAGCTTTGTGAGTCCCAAGTTGTGCAGAAGAGTGGCCATGTGTCCTATGTTACAGAGTGTCCTCTATTTGAAGGGCTACCATTTAAAAAAAGCAGGGATCTCTTGAAGTTGCCCATCAACTGCTAGTATGTGGACACCATACTCTGCAGGTTTACAAATTCCTTGGTCTGTCTTCCCCAATATGGTGACATATACTGTATTTCCAGTTTCTAAATTTGCTTCTACAGTATACATATAAATTTGCGTGAGCACATTTTAAACAAATCAATGTCCCTTTTTGGTGATATATTTTCTCTTTTTAAGCAATGCTGAAGTAACCAAACTATTGTGTAGTCCTACAGGATTACTGTGAAGCTACTCTTAACAAATCACAAATAATATCTGGTGTTAGCGAGTAAGGTCTCATGCGTACTGTGATGATTCAGTGTTTTGTATGGAATGCATGCCACACTACCCAGGCTTGTGCCCCAGAGTGGCCACTTTGCTGCTGCTAATGCACCAAAAACAATGCAGGAGGCAGCAGTTGCAAGTTATCGGTCTCCGAGGTCACAGCAGGCACTGTGATTCTCCAGTGGTTTGACTTTACCCCTGGAGGCACACTCCATGGTCTCTTGAGACAGACAGACGTCAACAACAAAGTATTAGGGTCTCAGTAACCAATGTTTTTATTTCTTCTTCTCCTGAATGGTTTAGGTTAGTTCAGTTTCAATGCTATTTTCAAGTAAGAATGGCATTGCTAATGCAAACTATATCTATATCTATCTATATATAAAATCTCCCACCCACTCTAGGCAGAGCCTGGAAGATCTCAAAAGCTATTCTTTTCCCATAACCATTATGTTTCAACAGGAGGCAGCAGCTGACTGTTGAATAAGGAAGTCTGGAATGGAACTGTGCAAACATAAAAGCAGTCAGTTCCTCCAAAAAAATAAACTTCTGCCACCTTATTTCAAAGGCCTGAACTCTAATGTGCCTTCACAGACTACTGAGGGAATTATATAAAAATGATACAGAACTAAGAAAGTCAAATTATTTTCCATGCTTTGATGTTTATGTGTTTTTTGCACTGCAGGGCACTTGTGAAATGTACAGGGAAAAGCTAGGAGAATGAGTGAATGCTGCTCAAATAATTTGGGAGGATGGAAAAGCGGAAAAGCCGCTTTGAACTCAGCCTGATGACATATCTTTTTAATCTTTCTGCTGTCACCTACCTATGCCATGAAAAAGTTGCTTTTACAGTGAACCTGGTTGTAAACACACAAATAAAACTGTAACACTTCTTCCTGCGAAATTAGAGGCTGGATACCTGTTCTCTTTCAAGGGTTTTGCAATCTCTCAGATTGGGGGGGGCTGCACAAAAGTGGATGCCCCCTGGGCTCCTCTGGGAGGAGGGGCGAGGTATCAATTTAAATATATTATCTAGTTAGAATAAAGGCTACCATGGCGAACCCAGATTGAAACTCCAAATCCTATGTAGGTCAAATTCAGAAATAGGCTTCACTGGGCTTCATGGGACTTCTCTCAAAGAGGTATAACAAAGGATTTTTAAAATTATGATTATTTAGTATAATCAGCCAATACAGCAACTACTGCTCTAGAAAGCAAGTATAAGTAATTCATTTTTTGGCTTTAGTGCAATACACACACTTTCTTTAATGACGCAACTTCTGTCTCTGTGAATTACAAGTTTGCACACCTGTGTGGTCTACTTTGAATTTTCTCATTTTCTTCTGTAACGATCTATAAAGAAGCATGGAATCGAGATAACATTCCTCCAAGGTATTCTGTTGTGGTGAAATTGCATTTTCCCAGCAATAAACTACATAATGCTGCTTGGAAAATGTTATTTTCCTCAGTACTCAGTACTAGGGTTTCTGTTTCAATAACAGGTGCTATGTGAATGGTGCCTGCATAAATATCAAACACACATTCTGGATAGTGCCCAGGACGAAACTAACATCAAACAGCACAGAGTCTTCAACCATACAATTTTTTAAAAAAATCTTCAATGGCTTATTGTTCTTGTTGTATATTACTCACATCTGAGGGCATTCCTTTAGACCTTTAATTATAGCCCTTTTAAAGGCCTTAGCTTTAGCAAAACTATTTACTCACTCACTGCACATAAATATGCCTGTCACATTTACTGCATTGTTTCCTGTTATCTCTTGATTTTTGAAGGCTGTACATACCCGTCACCTGTTCTTATGTACATGTCTGTCCTGATGAAAAGAACAGCATTACAGGATGCTGTTCAAAGTAGTTGTCTGGCTCCATTCTCCCCTTCCATTAATATCAAATAGACCATTACCTGGTGCAATGATGGGACATTCTACATTTCCCTACCCCATATATGCACGTGTGTGTGTGTGTGTGTGTGTGTGTGCTTTGCAACAAATTGTTTATCCCATCTATATCCTGTCTTATAGAGACTGATTGATCTAGTACTATGAGCTACCTGAAAGAGGATTGTGCAAATGAAAGCAATGAAGGTGTGCTTTGCAAGCCATGTAGATAGAAGCATAAGCTCCATCAGGCACCTGGAAATATTTCAAAGAGCTTTGAGGACATTATTCTCACAAATATTAAGAGGAAGCAATTACTCCAGTAAGATCTGATCATTTTCAGTCGCAAGAGTGAAAGGTACACAGTATTGTAGGCTTCGGAATATAGATGGAACTGTAGCCATCTAAATAGTCACTGCTGAAGGCCAATGGTATTTTTTCCCCTATGTGACTGATGGTCAAGTTATTTTTAAAAGAATAAAATATTAAGACATTCAAGGCTTTTATCTCTGAGCCTTGGAGACGGAAAGAAGGAATGCGAAAATAGGACAGTGACATGAGTTAGTCCCCAAATGTTCCTTGCCTGTAGTGTAAGAAACATGTCTTAAGAACACCAGTAGCACCTCTGCTGAGAAAAGTGTCAGGACCCTCAGAGAGAGGCACAGGAAGGTCACATTGCACCTCAAAGTCTTCACTAAGCACAATGTGCTATTTCCACCCCCACATGATCATCACCCACAATCATCACTATGCTTTCAAATTGCATTATAAACATCTTGCTCTATGAGCCAATAGCTCCACGTAATACTGATTTTTTTTTAATAGCCTTATATGTTGTATTTCTTAAATTATTGGTATTATTATTAAAAATAAACAAAATTACAATAGATTGTAAACCTTATCCCTTTTTATAATTATATAAGATGTAACTAGTCCAAACCTTTGCATATTCTTTCTAAATGTTCGTCTCGTTTAAATATATTATGAAGGATTAACAAGAGGAAATACCCCTGGTAGAAAGCATATATTTATGTGGAAATTGTTCACTTTCATTGTGTACTTTTTGATGTGTATTATTGTTTGTTTAGGAATACTTTTGATATATTTCTAATTATGTAATTCTTTTCATGGCGTAAGCCACTTTGAGCATGGTTTCAACTACAAAAAAATTTATGTAATGTAACATAATGTAATATGTTTCCTCCATATCACCCTCTTGCAAAACAGTGGAAGCAGCGTGAAGATTACATATCTGTCCATCCTTTTCATTATCCACTAATAGAAGGGAAAGCACAGGATCTACTATTGCGGAGGGGGGACAGACCGCCTTTGATCCTCCAGACATTGCTGAACTACAACACCCAGCATTCCTAACCATTGGTCATGTTGGCTGTGGCTGCTGGGAACTTGAGTCCACCAGTCTACAGGGCCATAGATCCCCCACTAGTGCCCTCTGACTCACATAACATTATAAGGTGTAGCACTGATATCCACAGACATTACAGCTTTGGCAAGCCTGAGGCATGCAAAAATTCATGTGACTGCACTGCCCTGTTCTTTCGAAAAAACACTGCTGTGACCAGGAGAACAATTCATACAGCCCTAACTAGGAGCAGCAAAGTGCAGCTGAGTAAAGTGTTGTTTCTCTTATTAAGGGCAGACTATTATTTGGTAAACCTCTGGAAGAAGGTCAGGCTTATATTAAACTGTTCTGAGCCTTCTGCTTACAAAGTATAGAGAGAGGTTGTTCTTTTGTTGCAGGTATTTTATGGACAATTGCTCATTTTCTGAATTGTTTGTGCACCTTTGTGTATGTTATGAATTCCTGGGTTGTTTTTCGTTTGTTCATTTGTTAATAAAATGAAATATAAAAATAACCTGCACCCTCCGCCTCTGCAATTGCAACACAGCACCACACAATGCTCTGCAGTGTAGTGTGTGCCTTAGGAAAGGTGTGGTGATATTATCAAGTTGTTTTCCCAAGTGGCCAGACGATGGGTGTGATTCAACTAAGTTGTTGCGCGTGCAGAACAAGGTCTGTTTGCACAGTGAGATTTTGTGCCCCCCTCACTTGCACCCCTAAATCTGCTTTGGGGGGTTGGGGAACCCCCAGAACAAGTTTAGGGGTGCATAGGACAGGAGAGGGTCGAAACTCCTATTACACGAGCAAACCTCACTCCCCACATGCCTATTCCATTTTGAATAGTTTTGCCTGGAACAACGAAGCCTGTGAACGTACGCTGCATCTCAAGTGAGCCAGACACTTACATGTGCACATATAATCCCCATCCTCCTTTGAAATGTAGCAGATCCTAAATATGACTGATGGAACAGAACAGCCATTCACTGAGTTGTTCCAGCGTTTAAATGAAGTTACAGTACCTGTTCAAAAACTACCTGCAGAATTCCAAATGCTTCTGCAGATGAAAGGCATGTGGGGAATTGTCAGGCCAAAGAACACATCAGATCAGTTCAGAGGGTAGCATTCTTGCCTCTGGGCTATAAAGATTGTAGGTTTCAAACACACACAAGCATTTAGATATCAGTCTATCACTAGGGCAAGTGGGGTGGGGGTAGGCAGGTGCCAAATGGAAAGAAAGCAAAATATTTCATACAGAGCTCTACAGATGGGCTTGTCCACTTTGTTCCTTTCTGAAGGAAAGCTGTGGTCTTCAACATTCAATTCAAAATCCACTTCAGATTTTGAAACTTAAATGTGTTTTGTTCCTTAACCCTGCTAAATAGCAAAGGATTTTAAGCAAGGAGAGAGATAAAATCTCCTTTATCTCTCTTCTGACCTCAAGCAACAGGAGCTTCCCTGCTCTCCAGGCTCTGAAGCTACTACATGAATAAAATACTGAATGAGATGAATTAATGTATTAGTGCACATTCTCCTCAATGAGCATGCATGCACATACCACCTTGTCTATTGAGAATAATGAGACCTTACTTCCTGAGCTTCCACTGTCCGAATTAAGGATGGTTATTTCACTGGACAGGACCTTTTCAGTACCTTGATTATAAAATCATTTCTGAGTTAGGGACACTGTCCCCCTCCCCACCCTGATCCAGGTCAGTTCCTTGAGACTACAAAGTATTTTGTTCTGCCAATATTATGGACAGAGCTGATTGACTTTGTTCATGTTGTTGCTGAAATTGGCTTTATTAATGTCAACGTACATATTTTATAGTGCTATATTTTCCAGCATAAACAGTCTTCAATTGTCTCATTAAGTAGAAACAGGAAGTGTGTTTTTTTTTTAAAAAAGAAACACACAAAAAGCATATGGTTTGCCTACAACTGCTATTCACTGGCCTTTAATTGTGGCCTCGGTCCAGTATACCTGAAGGAGTGTCTCCACCCCCATCATTTAGCCTGGACACTGAGGTTCACCTCCAAGGGTTTTCTGGAGGTTCCCGCACTGCAAGAAGTAAAGTTACAGGGAACGAGGCAGAGGTGGTCACTACCTCCCTGTGGAACGCCCTCCCATCAGATGTCAAGGTGATAAATAACTACATAAATTTTAGAAGACATCTGAAGGCAGCCCTGTATCTGGAAGTCTTTAACATTTGATGTTTTGTTATGTTTTTCTATTCTGCTGGAAGCCACCCAGAGTGGCTGTGGAAACCCAGCCAGATGGATGGTGTATAAATAATAAAATAATTATTATTATAATTATTCTGAGTTTATGCTGGATCAGACTAAATGCTGGGTGATTCTAGGATGACAAAATTAACCTACCTCATTGCTGCATCTTCAGTTTCCCTCATGGAACTAATGCACCAGTCCACTCACTTAAACTAAATCTCATAGAGGAATATTCATCAATGTTTATTCATGTAGAATGTGCACACTACATTAGCCACAGTCCTATAAATAAACACACTTTCTCATGCACATCACATTAATCTTGATCCCATAAACAAATAGCCAGAGATTTCTATGAAGCCCCCTGTAGAAAAGATACTGTAGCAGAGGAAACATCTAGTCCATCTAACACATCTGCCTATAGAAGATGAAATCATATTATTTCACTTATTAGTTTATGATAGTAGGTTTATTGAGGGGAAACAAGAGTGGTTTTGTTTAAGGAGGATGCATACATTTAAGTACAATGATATTGATTTTTAGCATTGTTATGTTTTAATAGTTTGTGTTCCTGCCAAGAGAACACAGCTTTTAAAAACAAATCCAAGTAAATAAAATTCACAGTCACATGAGCAGAATCTGAATTCCTAGTTCACGCCGCAAAACAGTCCTTTACAAGATTAGGTAAAAAAGTAGCATCATCTTGGAGTCACAAAGCATTACATCTGTTTACAGGTCACCCTGGAACACCCAAAATGCTTTAACTAACCAAATACAAAATAGAAATCAACTTGCCAGCAGCAGCTGAAAAGCTTTGGAATCAGCCTGAGTAGAAATTAGAAAATTATGAATAGACATCCGCTACACATAAATTCTTCAAACACAGCAAACATTTCAAGACTGCATTTGCAGATATTTTGATGTTAATGCTGGGAATTATCAGCACTGAAGAGAAATGCTGGTCTACCCACAATGTTAAAAGGGTATTGTAGGAGATGCACAGAAGATGTAGCATTCAAAAGCAGGCACAGTCCTTCCCTCAAATATTCAATAAGAAATGTGGCTGTATATAAAGGGGGGAGAGGGAGAGAAGCTTTGAAGGTCCATAGCAATTTCTTTCCACATGAGCACAGCCACCATGGAAGGGATTTGATATTATCATAACAATTTTGTTTCCAGTGCAGCTACAGAGCTATTTGTGGGGGAGAAGGGGACACCCCTACCTTTACACTGTTCTTAGATGTAAGAGCAGGTTATTTGAGAGAGAGGGGACTCGTAGGGGAAGCATTATCAGAAAGTACATTATCAGAAAGTACAGGAAGGGAGGAGTAAAGCACTGACGCTATGATAGCCCAAACAGTTCTGTTGAACTGAAGCAAGGTTACTTTGTGAATAAAGGCCTGCTCACCAGCAAGGCAGGGAAGCTAGGAAATGGGCTTGAATGAAGAGCCATGTACAGTGGTGCCCCGCAAGACGAAGGCCTCGCAAGACGAAAAACCCGCTAGACGAAAGGGTTTTCCGTTTTGGAGGCGCTTCGCAAAACGAATTTCCCTATGGGCTTGCTTCGCAAGAAGAAAGCCCATAGGGAAATCTCCGGGGACCTTTTTTAAATGCTAGCGGTGGGGAGCAAAGCCTTTCCCCCCCCCCTCCGGCCTTCAGAAGAGGTCCAGGAAGGCCGGCGGGGGCCGAAAGGCTTTGCTCCCCACCGCCAGCATTTTAAAAGCAGTCCGGGATAGTAGGGAAGCGCTTCCCGCTATCCCGGATGGCTTTTGAAGGCAGGCGGCGGGGGGGGGGAGCAAAGACTTTCGCCCCCCACCGGCCTTCAGAAGAGGTCCTGGACCTCTTCTGAAGGCGGGCGGGGGGCGAAAGTCTTTGCTCCCCCCTGCCTGCCTTCCGGGAGAGCGGAGAAATGCAGCGCTGCGTTTCTCCGCTCTCCCGGGAAGGCAGGCAGGGGGGACAGAGACTTTTGCCCCCCGCCCGCCTTCAGAAGAGGTCCAGGACCTCTTCTGAAGGCCGGTGGGGGGCGAAAGTCTTTGTCCCCCCTGCCTGCCTTCCCAGGGGCTTTTAAATCGCCCCGGGACAGCGGATAATTCCTCCACTGTCCCGGGGCGATTTTAAAATGCTGAAGCCTTCGCTGCCGCCCACCAGCATTTTAAAATCGCCCCGGGAGCGGAGAAGTCTCCGCTGTCTGGGGTGATCTTAAAATGCTGGCGGGCGGCAGCGCTGCTGCCCGCGAAGCCTTCGCTGCCGCCCACCAGCATTTTAAAAACCCCGGGACAGCGGAGGACTTCTCCGCTGTCTGGGGTGATCTTAAAATGCTGGCGGGCGGCAGCGCTGCTGCCCGCCAGCATTTTAAAATCGCCCCGGGAAGTCTCCGCTGTCCCAGGGGCTTTTAAAATGCTGGGGGACGGCAGCGAAGCGTTCGCTGCCGCCCGCCAGCATTTTAAGACCGCCCCGGGACAGCGGAGAAGTCTCCGCTGTCCCGGGAAGGCAGGCGGGGGGGGAGCAAAGACTTTCGCCCCCCACCGGCCTTCAGAAGAGGTCGGGGGACAGACTGTCCCCGGACCTGGTCTGAAGGCGGTTTCCATAGGAACGCATTAATTGATTTTTAATGCATTCCTATGGGAAACCGTGCTTCGCAAGACGAAAAACTCGCAAGACGAAAAGACTTGCGGAACGAATTAATTTCGTCTTGCGAGGCACCACTGTATAAATGACAAAGGAATAGTCCATGGGACTCTCGAGAGTCTCCTCCAGCACCATAATTCAAAAGCATCAATTCTTTGGCGATCAGCCTTCTTTATGGTTCAGCTCTCACTTCCATACATCACTACTGGGGAAACCATAGCTTTAACTATACGGACCTTCGTCGGCAAGGTGAGGTCTCTGCTTTCTAAGATGCTGTCCATTTTGTCATCGCTCTTCCCCCAAGAAGCAGGCATCTTTTAATTTCATGCCTTTCGGCTCATTATATATCATTTCCCAGAAGGCCTTCACCCTAGGGCAGGTCCACCAGAGGTGAAAGAATGTTCCTTCATTTTCTTTACATTTCCAACATTTATTATCAGACAAATGGTATATCTTGGCAAGTTTAACTGGGGTCATGTACCATCTATATATCATTTTCATTACATTTTCCTTCAAAGCGTTACATGCAGTGAAGTTCAACCCAGTGGTCCACAACCTTTCCCAGTCCTCAAACATGATATTATACCCAATGTCCTGTGCCCACTTTATCATAGCTGATTTAACCATTTCATCTTGTTTGTTCCATTTTAACAGCAAGTTATACATTCTTGAGAGTACCTTAGTCTTTGGTTCTAACAATTCTGTTTCCAACTTCGATTTCTCCACCTGGAACCCTAACTTTTTGTCGTTTTTAAAGACTTCTTTAATCTGAGCATAATGTAACCAGTCTCGCACTTTGTCCTTCATTTTCTCCAAACTCTGCAATTTCCAATTGTCTCCATCTTTTTCTAATATTTCCCAATATTTTGGCCATTTGGCCTCCATATTGGGTCTTTTTCGGGCCTTAGCTTCCAGAGGTGAAAGCCATCTTGGAGTTTTGTTTTCCAATAAGTCTTTGTATTTTGTCCAGACATTAAACACTGCTTTCCTGACAATATGGTTCTTAAAGGCCTTATTGATCTTAACCTTATCATACCATAAGTATGCATGCCAACCAAAAGCATTGTTAAAACCTTCCAGGTCCAGTACATCAGTGTCTTCGAGAAGTAGCCAGTCTTTTAGCCAGCAGAAAGCTGCGGCTTCATAGTACAACTTTAGGTCTGGCAGGGCAAAGCCCCCTCTTTCTTTCGCATCAGTTAATATCTTAAACTTAATTCTGGGCTTTTTGCCCTGCCAGACAAATTTAGAGATATCTCTCTGCCACTTCCGGAAGCACTCCGTCTTGGCCACAATCTGTAGTGTTTGAAACAAAAACAACATTTTTGGCAATACATTCATCTTAATAGCAACTGTCCAAGTCTCTCTTAATTTCAGACCAACATTTTTCATAGTTATCCTTAAATATAAATGAGTCTATCCTTAAATAGACTCAGATTTTTTGCTGTTATGTTTACCCCTAGGTACTTTACTTTTTTAACCACAGTTAGTTCTGTCTCTCTCTGAAACCGTTCTGACTCTGTATCTGTCAAATTTTTTCCCAACACCTTGGTTTTCTGTTTGTTTAATTTAAAGCTGAAAAAGGTATTTAAGTATACCTTCACTAAGAAACCAGAGGCCTTCCTTTTGGGCATTGTCGGTCAGAAGGTGTTAAAGAAGGACCGAACATTTTTCATGTACGCAACAACGGCAGCAAGGATACTCATCGCTAAGAATTGGAAAACTCAAGATTTACCCACGCTGGAAGAGTGGCAGATGCAACTGATGGACTATATGGAACTAGCCGAGATGACTGGCAGAATCCGAGACCTGGGAGAGGAGAGGGTCGAAGAAAATTGGAAGAAATTCAAGACTTATTTTAAAAAATACTGTAATTTGGTTGAATGTTAAGAAAGGATGCTAGATCATAAATAATTGTGCACCACTAAACTAGATGGAATTAAGATGATAAGTAAGTTTGAGGAAAAATTATAAACCTATTGGAGAACTAACAGATTATATTTAAATGAACCTGACACAAGAGTGTAAACAAGATGATAAATTGCGGGCAAGAATTGACAATGATGCAAATGGGAGCGGGAGGTGTGAGGGAGTCCAAAGATGTTAAGAAAGTATGTTATGATATATGTTATACTGTTTTTTATCTTTGCATTTTTATTCAAAAATCTTAATAAAATATTTATAAAATAATAATAATAATTTCATGCCTTTCGCATGATCACCAACAAAATAGTGTACCCAAAAAGTGCATATAAGGCAAAAGTGTGCATAAAAATGCTTGTATTAGTGAAAATAAAATTTTATAATGCACTGTATTAAGGCAACATGCTTTCAGGAATGTGGATATTAGGCAAAATTACATACCAAACATTGTGTAGTAGGAGAAATTCGCTCTAAAATGCTGCTGAATTTTCATGAGAATTTGTTTTAAATGCAAAAATATGGAAAGCTGAACTTGAGATTGGAAAACAGAGAAACTAACATTGACAGACTCATCCATCTCATCTACAGAGGAAGCCAGGAGTCTCAGAGACAAAGGAATAGAAACAGGGACGGATAGTATATTCCCAAGTGGTTGAGTTACTTCCAGATCACTTAGGAAACTGACATTTAGCACTGATTACCTGAAAAGTCTGAAAATTGCACGTTACACTTTACTGTTAAAACTATGGATATTGTTTAGCTCATAACAGGGCCAATATTCCTACTCTGGGCAAGTGAAATGCGTATAGAAAGTTGCTGCCCCTTCAGGGCTGGATTTGGGAGGAGAGGATGCTCCCAGGAATATGTGTCTATGCTTTCAGAATGTAATCTTCATTTACCAGTGGAGTCTCAACTCCCTACAGTGCAAGGCCATATGTGTTACTTACAGAGCATGACATCTTTCTTCTTAATAATGAATAATGACTGTAGCACAAGCATCACCTCACAGGTATCAATAGCTGTTTATTCCTGCCTCTGTGCATGCTGCCATTTAAGATTAATGTGTGTATTGTAGATTACTGCTCAGAGCTAACAGATAACTGAGCCCTGCTGAAGGTACTGGCCATCTCAAATCACATTTACAGCTAAGAAGAGATGGTTTAAATGAAACTACACAGGCAAAGCTTGTGAATACCTTGAAGTACAATAAAGTAAATGCTGGGGCAGGCTTTCTGAGGCTGGCATTTACAATATCTTATGGAATCCTGACTTCTACACTGGGAACCATAACACTTTTGCAAGACATAAAGCCAGACTATATAAATTATTTGTGAACACTTCAGATTACATGCATAGACCTGGCATGCTTGGAATGTAGAATGGTGGACCTATTGGCAGGAGTGGGGCATCAAGGATCACATATGATTATTTCCTCTTCTTTATATGTTCCAACAAAATAATTCTTGTTTCTCTTTTGGTGATACCTTGTCTTACAAACTGACACTTGTAAAGCTACATATAAATTGGTTCATTAACAAAATTGACCTGCTAGTCCCTATTTCTTACCTACTTTTCTCAGGAGGATAGAATTAAACCAAAATTAATTGTTCCATTAAAAACAACATGCAGAAACGTGAACCTGTATAACATTTCATCTTTCACAGGTTCCCCTTGGGTTTATTTTTTATTAAATGGGTTGTCCTTAACTTTTCCATTAATTGGCATGCCTTTTTGGTTAAAACACTAAGCAATTGAGGCTGTTTTTCTGTATTTTTACTTGGTGGAACTGCAGTTCTAAAAAGTTATTCCCTTCTAATGCCAGGACTTCTACAATACTTATAAATTAAAAGGTGATTTTAAAATATTTTCACTGCACCATGGTCTTATATTGAGAAACATCAATTTATTCACTGTATACCCAGAGTTGAGTCCCAAAATATTAAAACCTTTTAAAATATCTTGGAACACTTGGATTTGGTTGCATGCAGAATCTGAGTAAAGGCCCAGCAAAACATATAAAAATCTATTTAATTCCTTGATTTGTGAAACAGTAGCCTCCTCTCCAGCCAGGAAGTTGAATCCAAGCCTGCCTGCCAAATTGGCCATCCCTATAACTAGGTCAACTGGGCTGAAACAAAGGAGCACTCACAATTAGAAAATGCATCTTACAGTTCTTTAGCCATGGGAAGGGAAGAAGAATTCCAAAACTTAGCCAGGCTGAGAGGAAGCATAAGTAGGTTTGTAATCATTAACCAAATTATAGTTTGTATTCATGAAAAACACCAGGTAACCTGTCACACGCCCAGTGGAATCTGGGTTCAGAAAATCAGAGTCACACAAGTTACTGTGTAAATTCATCTTCATACAGTATAGTATCATAAACCACCATTAGTGTGAGATCAATTTCATAATGACTAGGAAAATATTGTAGACCGGATCATAAGAATTTTCTGAAATGACATCAGGAGCCTTTGGAAACATAAAAGTTTCAGCTCTGCCCCAAACTACCAATTACTTTTGCTTTTTGAACTCTGTCAAAAAGATTGACCTCGAATATTCTACACAGCTTCAGTTAACTATGGATGGATTTATCACAGTTCTGCTGAGTGCATACAATCATGCCTTCTATGCACTCAGATGGAGCTCTGAAAAGCCACACAAAGTTTCTATGAAAGACATCTAGCCATTAGTAAACACTTCATGTCCCCTACATTGATTTCTTTCTGAATCCATGACTTTAAAAAGCTAACCTATGCAACACATTTCAAAAACAGGACTGGCAGCTAAATGTTATAGCTATACTATACCAGCGAAAAACAAGTAAATTAATTTGTTTTTCCCCCAACAAGAAGATCCTTGCAGCTCTCAAAAATCTGTATCTAGGAAACAAATCTAGTGAAATTTATCACTATGCTTACTTTCTCTCTACTTCAGACAGGAAGAAAAAATGCCCTGACCACTATGACTGCAGAAGCCCAAAGTTATTTGGTCCTTTCCAGTCCTTTGTGGACAACTGTGCCAGAATCTAGACAGAGGATTATGCTGTGGAACCTTGTTGAGATGTGATTTGGAGGTAATCATGGTAGCTCTGTTCCTCAGCAAAAGATGGGCTGTATGAGGTAACTATTCAGTGGATTTGTAGCTGGTTGACTGACCAAACCCAAAGAGTGCTCACTAATGGTTCTTTGATAACACTGGGGAAAAGTGACAAATGGGGTGACAATGTCACGTCATACCTCTATTTCAGATTCCCCACCCTATCCAGAATGTGCAACAAAATGGTGTTGCTAAGTATATAGTATGCTATTACAAAAGCATCAAGTGCATCAAGCCCCTGTTAAAAGTCAGCCTGATACATTTTCTACAAAACTGCCTCAAAAGCCAGTTTATCTTCTTCTGGCATTTGCTAAATCTAGCTCTTTAAAGTCTACATGCTTCATGTTTGCTAAACGAAACAACTCAGAATTCCATGCCTGCAACAAATGCCAACATTTTCAGCTGGAAAGTGATGAAGAACAGCCAATGCCATGATGTAAGGAAATACTACATGCTCAGTTAGTACCGATTAAGGAACACTCTGATACACAGAAAGATCTTTGTCTGTGTCCCTCTGGTCAAGGAGGGTCAACATTTACATCTTAGGGCTGTACTGAAGGAAAACAAAACAAATATGTTCCACCACTTAAAATCCAACACAGGTTATCACAGCAATCCAGAAATCTGTGTTTTCCGTGCCTGAGGGACTGCTCTGGGCTTAATTAGGTTTTGGTTTTACAAAAGCATCTGCTGCCTGTTGCACACTCTGCAAATCTGAGGGGACCACTACAGGCTTGGTATATGTTTTGTTTTTACAGAAAACAAAAACTTTATCAAGCCTTGAACAGCCCTATTGTCCCTGAGGCCTGCAATGCTGCATGTGCATGCAAATATAGAAGTAGTCGGAGAAAGCTGCACAATGGACAACAACAAAGTGAGCAATCTGAGGGAGCCCGAACAGTCTATATATTCCTTGGCAAGCATTCATCTTTCCCTTTTACTGCAGCCAATTAAACATCAGAAGTTTGGTTCCCAAGCAAAAATGGGGTGGGGAGTGGGAAAAACAACCTTTGGAAAAGAGAGAAAGAACTGCTGAATGTTACCAAGAACGATAAAGTCTATCTAGGCATGAAATACATCCAAACAATGACACCATCCTTATCTTTGACTGAGTTGTAAAGGAAAGAAATTAGGTATACTAAAGACCTTCATTCGTAACATAAAAACCTTCTCTGTAAGCTAAAATCTCTCAGCATTATCATTAGTCAAGATTCAGAATATAGTACTAACTTGATACAAATCAATAGTGCTTTCTGCTATTCCAGCATTCACGGAGCGGGCTTTCTTCCACTTTGTCCAATATAGTAAGGTACGCCAGAATATTTGTAGATATGCCAATTTCACAAAGTGGGACCATATCTAGGCTTTCTGCATGCTTACTTTGATAATCTAGCAGTGTAATGAACTGAGAGGCACTCCCAGCAGAGATGCAGTGCACCCCCCTAATAAAAGCAGCTACCACCTGCTCCTTTGATTTCCATTACTTCCCAGGCAGAAGGGACTTAAAAGCTATGATAATTTATCTGGGGGGGGGGGGGGAGAGAGTACTTTTAGCAAGCTCTCTGGTATGCTTAGGTGAGAACCCAATCCATACCTTTCCTCCTGTGTTTCCTTTCAGCATGGTCGAGTAGCTCAAGCATTGAGTGAAATCAATCCAAGCTAGGCAGATTCATCAACTCAAGGCTTCTCATTCAGGTAATTGCATTCAATGTTAAAATGTAAACAAATAAAGACATGGTAGTTACATAAAAGAAAGTAAAAAGTTGTTTATCCAACGAAGGCAATTTATTACAATCCTATTGTAGCTTGTTGTTGTTGTTGTTTAGTCGTGTCCAACTCTTCATGACCCCGTGGACCAGAGCACGCCAGGCACTCCTGTCTTCCACTGCCTCCCGCAGTTTGGTCAAACTCATGCTGGTAGCTTCAAGAACACTGTCCAACCATCTTGTCCTTTATCGTCCCCTTCTCCTTGTGCCCTCTATCTTTCCCAACATCAGGGTCTTTTCCAGGGAGTCATCTCTTCTCATGAGGTGGCCAAAGTATTGGAGCCTCAGCTTCAGGATCTGTCCTTCCAGTGAACACTCAGGGCTGATTTCCTTATGGATAGGTTTGATCTTCTTGCAGTCCATGGGACTCTTGACAGTCTCCTCCAGCACCATAATTCAAAAGCATCAATTCTTTGGCGATCAGCCTTCTTTATGGTCCAGCTCTCACTTCCATACATCACTACTGGGTTAACCATAACTTTAACTATACGGACCTTTGTCGGCAAGGTGATGTCTCTGCTTTTTAAGATGCTGTCTAGGTTTGTCATTGCTTTTCTCCCAAGAAGCAGGCATCTTTTAATTTTGTGACTGCTGTCACCATCTAAATCCTAACTTAAAGCCTCCACTGAACGAAGGAGGGGCTCAGGTCCTGTTCCTGAGACAGGATGTAGACTAGGAGTGGAGAACCTTTGGCTCTCCAGGTGTTGCTGAAATGCAACTCCCATCATCCCTGGTCATTGGCCATGCTTACTGGAACTGATGGGAGTTGCAGTTTAGCAACATCAGGAGGGTGGAAAGTTTCCCACAACTGCTCAAGACAGTGAATAGAAATAGAGACCAAAAAAAAAAAGCATGGTGTGGTATCTAACATTTAATAATAATAATAATAATTTTTTATTTATACCCCACCCTCCCCGACCAGGGCCGGGCTCAGGGCGGCTAGCAGAAAATATCAATTACAATAAAACGTACAATAAAACAACAACAAACAGTTAATTAAAATACGGCTTAAAATACAGCTTAAAATACAGCCTCATTTTAGTAGTACAGTGGTGCCTCGCAAGACGAAAAGAATCCATTCCGCGAGTCTCTTCGTCTTGCGAAGCAAGCCCATTAGCGGCTTAGCGGATCAGCTGATAAGCGGCTTAGCGGATCAGCTGATAAGCGGCTTGGCGGCTTAGCGGATCAGCTGATAAGCAGCTTAGCGCATCAGCTGATAAGCGGCTTAGCGGATCAGCTGTTAAGCGGCTTAGCGGCTTAGCGGATCAGCTGATAAGCGGCTTAGCAGCTTGGGAAAAAGGGGGGGAGGAAAAAAAAACCCCACAGGAACTCGCAAGACATTTTCGTCTTGCGAAGCAAGCCCATTGGAAATTCGTTTCGCGAAGCACCTCCAAAACGGAAAACCCTTTCGTCTAGCGGGTTTTACGTCTTGCGAGGCATTCGTCTTGCAGGGCACCACTGTAGCCCATAAATCAAGACCATAAAGGGAGGAAACATCAGATAATCACCCAAGCCAGCTATCCAATGCTGGTCCTACATGGGCCAGCAAAAAAGCCAAGGGAAAATTTATATACCAAATCCCATAAAAGGGGTCACAGTGAGTCTAAGCCGAAGGCCAGGGGGAACAGCTCCATCTTGCAGGCCCTGCAGAAAGATGTCAAATCCTGCAGGGCCATACAGTGGTACCTCTGCATCTAGAATATCACAAACCAGCACCATTCCGTTGTGACCTGTGTGCAAAATCCCCGTCCATAGCTATTACAAAACTAGTTCTGAAAGTTTGAGGAGCAATTTCCTTCTCTGTTACTAATAGATGGTTTGTTTTGTTTTGCATACAGCAATTTCAGGATTTTGGACTAAATTATCAAAACAGTGGATGCTTTGGATAGCAGCCAGAATTGTATATAGATAAACCCACCCACACACTGCTGCATACCTTAAATTAAAGAGTACATACAGTAAATCTATATTGTGCACTCTGATAACTCAGTAATCTAAAATACCTTTCCAAAAGCACACAGTTTATTATAATAACATCACTTCTGAAAGCTAAAGGTATTTTAAATGAAGCAAATAATGTTGGAACATGGCTGGCTCCAATCAGTAATGGCTGAAGATGAAAGTGGTGGTATGAAAGGTGCTGCAGAATAGGAGGCTATGATGGCTTCATAGCTGGGCAGCTAAAAGGAGTGTCTACAGTTTTATTTTTATAGAAAAAGAGGTGCTGGAACTCACCACGAATGCCTCCCTTATTCTCTTACAATGGCAATGGTGCCCACTTTAGAGGTGCCAGAAATGAGTTCCAGTGAGTTCCAGCTTTGGATGTTTAGTAGCTTCAACGTCTGGGAAGGAGGAAGATTTAGGAGATCACCATGGGGTGATCTGTGTGTGAGGGGTGCTGCAGAAAAGAAGGCAGATCAGAGGCATGGATGTGAGATGAAGTTGAAAACGGGTGTAAAACAGGGCTGTAGAACAGAAGAGAGGTGTAGCTTCAGAAATGCAGCTAGAAAGGTGAAAAGACAGCTTAGTAGTTGCATGGGTGGGAATGGGAGACTCTAGGGGATGAATGTGGAGTAGGGAGTGGCAAGCAGAGGGAGCAGGGGCACAGCCAAGGGTCATGTATATGAATGATATACATCATGTATGCCCTCATATCTAGATTTACATAATCACCATGCTGCAACATGGTTGAAGTGAATTCCAAATAATGAATTGATAATAAAAGTTTCCCAAGTCTCAACCTCAATTACCAAATGAAGAGGCGACGAAATATACTGCTTAAAACAACTACTGGAAACCTTATTTGCTTTCTCTAACAGAGCAAGAAATATATCAAGAAGAGAAACTTTCCAACCAGAGGAAGGACAAGACAACCACATGCAGAATTGAGAATATATGCAGATTGAAAAAAAAACTCAGGCCAGGAATAAATGGGAGGGTTGAGAATCTTAATTCCTTCTTGACAAATCAAAGTGGAACTATTAACTTTCCAGGAAATAACAGCACACTGTGTTCTGAAACTTTCAGCTCACACAACGAACATCTGCTCCAAACACTGATAGGAACAGGTGGGCAAATAACGTTGATGTGAATTATTCAAAACCAATTCAACCTGTGCTACTCTTGCAAATATCATGTGGGAGTGCTATAGAGGCAAGAACATTCTTGATTTCTTGAATAAATGAAATTTCATTTTCTATCAATGTAATTTATTTTACGGATTCACCTGGGACCACTTGATATGGAATGAATGTCCTGCACAGATAGCACTTCCAGGTTGAAAAACAGCACAAACCACATATAGACTGTGGCGTGTGTGTTGTATGTCTATCTGATTGCACTGCCACTCCCTGAAAAACTGACAAATGACTTCCCTGCACATGTGCAGACAGCAAAATCAGTGTGCACACAACTGCTGTGCAGGATGGTTACAGATGACATACAAAGTCTTCAAACTTAGAACTGCTATCCCAGTAGGAAATCAAACGTGTCTGAAGTGGCACTTATCTTCCCGGGGAAACAAGATAAATTAGCTAACTAAAGAGCCAAACAAAGAGTTCCATGAGGCCATGGGCCCTTTAAACTTGTCCCCCTGCCCGTAAAAGTCAATGTGAAAAGTTGCTTTTGAAACTGAGGTTTCAAGAACAGTTTACAACAGTCTCTTGTTCAAAGAAGGGGAAAGTCATATCTACCATTAGATATGCACACACTTCTGGTTGACTCTGAAGTAGCTCTTTAGACACTGGTTTAAAAACATTCCCTAGAAATGACTTGCTTGTCCACTGTAGACCAGTGTTTCCTTTTTGTTTCTTTGGGTTGTGTTTTTTCTTATCCATTTTCTTTCTCTTCTGACTCTTTCCAGTTTCGCCAGACACACTACCCCTGTGTGCTCCTGTGGTGGGCCTACCTACCCACCTAAAACAAAATTAATCTATTACAATGGTTTCAAGGCTAAAGTTGGAATTTTATTCAACATATTAACATTCAGAGCTATTACAGATGCTAAAACAGAAAACTCTGCTTGTTTAATTTTCCCACTTCAAACTAATTAAAATTGTAACCCAGAATCAGCTTAATTAATTTTAGCGTATCTGGCAACATTACTGCAGTGGCCTGGGGGAGTGGTACATCTCTTTTGCCCCAAACTGAGCTAACAAATATTCCAAACAAAAGCAAAACCTTAATAATGTTGACTTCATTACTGACATCTCAATCCAAATGTCAATGGAATTTGCAAAGCTTAAAATCCTAATGGCAGTAAAGCTGAATAATTAGACTTAGGTCATAAGGACATCATGTTAGAACGGTAGATTCTAAATAATTAAGAACTAGTAAATAGAAAAACTGGAACATCGTTTAAAATGCAATTGTGTGCACATCTACTCAGAATCATGCCCTGAGTTAGACTTACTCCTAGGTTGGATCTAGACACATCAAAAAAGCGATTCAGTTAAACGTGTTGTAAACTTCATGCAGAGAAATCCCGTTGGCAAAAGACAGGAACCCACAGCACCATCTGGTGTCACAGTGTTATTACGCATATACAGCGCTTTATCTTTACGAATGTAGCTGAGTCCCTAGGTAAGTGTGCTGGAATGCAGTTTCAGGCTAAAGTCACTGCAATCCAAAAGCATAAACTATTACAGTTTTATTGCAGATACCGAGCATCAGCTTCTGCACCAACACAGTGTTGCCTAAACAAAACCGAAGTTTGCTTTTTAACCCTCCCCAAAATGTATTACTTTAGAGATAATTTATTAAGACCACCATTAGTTAAAAAAAATAAAAAATGTTTAAAATTAGTGCAGGGAAGGTATATATAAAGGGTAATTTCAATATTAACCATACTGGGACCACATAACACCGGTTCTGAGAGATCTGCATTGGCTCCCAGTACGTTTCCGAGCACGATTCAAAGTGTTGGTGCTGACCTTTAAAGCCCTAAACGGCCTCGGTCCTGTATACCTGAAGGAGCGTCTCCACCCCCATCGTTCAGCCTGGACACTGAGATCCAGCGCCGAGGGCCTTCTGGCGGTTCCCTCATTGCGAGAAGTGAGGCTACAGGGAACCAGACAGAGGGCCTTCTCGGTAGTGGCGCCTACCCTGTGGAACACCCTCCCATCAGATGTCAAAGAGATAAAGAATTACCTGACGTTCAGAAGACATCTTAAGGCAGCCCTGTTCAGGGAAGTTTTTAATATGTAATGCTGTACTGTTTTTAACACTAATTGGGAGCCGCCCAGAGTGGCTGGGGAAACTCAGCCAGATGGGCGGGGTATAAATAATAAATTATTATTATTATTATTATTATTATTATTATTATTATTATTATTATTATACCCACAGTAGACTCACTGAAATCAATGTCTGTTGGTTTTAATGGACTGACTATGACTCAGTTGGCTATAACCCAAAATTAAAACAGTCCAGCAATGTTGCTTGTTGTATTTATATCTGATAATCCTGACTTTAAGACTTCAAAAGCACAAAGGTTTTCTTAATTAATTTGCACATAATAATGTATTCTCATATATTGATATTAAAATAAGATTTAAGGGGGGAACCTCACCTACTGTTTCAATAGTTTCAAATTTGAGAAACATGGTTGGTATTTGTTTATGCACTATATTCATATAAAAATGTTCCAGATTTTGATTTTTTTTAACAAAAAGCATGACAAATATATAATTTCTAATATATATATATATCATTGCTTCAGTATGAAGCAGAGTTAGAAGTGAACGGGTTTATAGTGTGCTGGGCCCAAGATGTTAATATCAATATTCATATGCATCTATGGGAATATTTATGAAACCTATAACATAGTTACTCATTAAATATGAATATTAGAGAAAATTACTTCAAAATGGTATTTAAATGGTATGTTACTCCAGCCAAGAAATGCAAAATCAATTGCAGACATAGCACCTTTGCTGAAAACTTTAAAATGGGCAGATATTTTCCATATGTTGTACATCCAGGGGCGTAGGAAGGGGAGGCGGTGGGGGCGGACTACCCTGGGTGCCCCCACTGAGGGGGTGACATTTGGCATGCCACCCACAACTCCCAAGCCTACCCCGAGCCATTGTGGTAAGGGGGGAGCTGTGCCACTTTGCCGGCAGCATTCCCCCTTCCCCATATGTTTGACAGCTTGGGAGTCACGGGAGGGCGACACACCGAATGTCCGCCATGGGTGGCTTGCTCCGCCCCCGTGGGCAGCTCGCTCCATCTCCGTCTGGGCAACTGAGCAGCTACCCCGCTCCTGGGAGGGCACCCTCCATGCCATGCCCCCCCCAGAGCATGCCCACCTTGGGCAGCGCAGGCATATGCTCCACAGCTGGGGACATCTATTCTTTAGCAAAAGCATATTGGAGGGAAATTATATATGTCACTAGAAAGTATTTTGGGTTGTGTGATACCCTTGGACCCACTGTAATAATGTGACATAGACTGCAAAGCCAGGGAACTAATTTCTTATACGATACCTGTTGCAGTGATATATCCAATATTAGTGTGGTAAGAAAATGTAAGATCAATATTAAAATGAAAATAGGTACTAAACAAGGATGTCCTTTCTCACCATTGTTTTTTACTCATGCAATGGAGCCTCCAGCAACAGCAGTGAGGGAGGATTCAGAAACTGAGGGTTATGAAGTTTCTGGTGCACAACATAAAAATCAGTTTATTTGAAGATAATAGAGTTCTTTTGATTTCAGATCCAATCTCATCTATCACTAAGATTAAAACATTATTAACTCAGTACGAACATCTCTCTGGTTTCTCAGTCAGCTACTTTAAATCTGAATCCCTTTTTATAAATTTAGGAAAATGATATGTCTAAACTTATGATATGTGCCAAATCAATTAAATATTTAGCAATTCACATTTCCAATTTTTTTCATACATTATATCACATGAATTATAATCCAAGTATACAGAAATTATGACCATACTTTTTATTATTATTTTTTATTGAGAATATTTCAATTGAACAGAATAATGGGGAGAAAAGAATACAGTAAAGAAAAAGAAAAGGCGTATTACATCACTATATAGGCAAACAACAACAATTCCATATATGTTTGTCTGGTATATAAGTATGTAAATGTTATTATTATTCAAATAGATAGATGGTTATTTATAACCTACTATATTTTTTATAAACAAGCTCCAAATATTGTTATACTTGTCCAGACAAAGTTTATGTAAAATAAACTCCACTATTTTATGTAGTAATCTGCAACAAATGTTTGAGCCCCATGCTAAAGGAGTGGTCAAATGGTTCTGATTCCCAAAGGGTTTCCTTTTTTATTGAATAGCTGCAGGCATAGCATGGAGGACGTAGCAGACTATCTGAGAAAAGCCATAAAACTACGTTGTCACAAGAGTGGCTCTTCACCCTGCTAGGCCTGTATGGTTTTCTCCCATAGTATCCCCTCCTATGAACAGATGCCAAATTTTGTTTGTTGACTGTTTTATAATGTTTTCTCTGTATGCTAATAAAGGTTGATAGGTTGATTGATTGATTGATTGATTGATGTAAAATTTTAAAAAAAAATCAGAGTGGTTTCAGAATGAAATTTCAAAATGAAATGTACATGCATTTTTTAAAAAATCCTCAGTTGAAGGGGCTAGCAGAAGTCTCAAGCAAAGTCCATTTCAAGTGAATGTAACAGCAAGTCACATCTTCACTTAATCACTGGGAAATGAGGATGCTATCGCCTAAATCATGAATAACTTGAAATAAAAATCCCATGAACACAACCCTTAGCTCACGGAGCAGGAGTGGATGGTAAAATTATTAACTTCCTAATCATTAATGCTGTTAATTGCATTGGATGTCTACTGGGTGCTTCTTGACATGTGTGTTTATTTTCTCCCTAATCTTTAGTCCCATTCTCATACCCGAAATATGTTCGCATTGTAACAGCAGGTGGTAATAAGGATGTTAGATTCAGCTGGCAAAAAGCATAATGTGTGATGGAATAACTGCGTCACTTTCCGTATAAACTGGCAGCACAATCCTGGACTGTGCAGCTGTAACCAGCTCTAGTGTGACTTGCCCAGTTTCCAAACATAAAAGGTTACCTGATTTAAGCCGTTATAGCTAGTGTGTGCTATAATGTCCAATTGGCCACATGCCTCTGCCTCTACAGCATGGCAGTGTGTATACCAAAGCAGCCCCCTGGCTCTTTAGCAGAATGGATTGGAAAGCATGTCTCGGTAAATGCATTGGGTACTTGGAGATGTCACTCTTCAAATTCAGTCACTAAAATTACAGACAGCACATTCCAAGGCTGAAGAGATGGTGGGGCAATGCCAGACTTAAGACAGCTGGCCCCTCATCATCTCTCCTGTTTCAGGAGGGGAGACAAACAATCAAATAATAGCTTCTCAGTGACTATTGCGACATCAGCATTGTACAAATTTGCCTTGAAGTAATCTAAATAGAGAAAGTTCTGAAATACAACAGTATAAGGACAAGTTGACAGATATGAAGGAAGCAGGAACACAAGTCCCCACTGGGAAGTGGATGAGTGGTAAAGACTGCAGACAGGGATAGGAGCAGGATGAGCACCTGAAAGCAGCCCCTTTCTTTTTTTTTTTTTATAAAGATATTTATTAGGGTTTTTTATAAAAAATACAAAAATAATAAACAACATTCCTTTTGTCTTAACAAATTTTCAAACCTTTTTGGACTTCCTCACGTTTCCCGTTCACACTTACATTGTCAATACATTTTTCCAAGCAAATTATCATGTAATTTATAGTCACTCTTTTAAATGATAAATAACAATTCTTCAGCAATTTTTGTTTTCTAAAATCTCACTTATCTTCCAATTCAAATCCAGATTAGTGATGGCCAATTTTTTGTAATCAAGCACCCTTCTTAACATTCCACCAAATTACAATATGTTTGTAAATAAATCTTAAATTTCCTCCAATCTTCTTCAATCTTTTCTTCTCCCAAGTCTTGGATTCTGCCGGTCATTTCCGCCAGTTGCATATAGTCCATCAGCTGCATCTGCCATTCTTCCAGTGTGGGTAAATCTTGAGTTTTCCAGTTCTTAGCGATGAGTATCCTTGCTGCCGTTGTAGCATACATAAAGAATGTTCGGTCCTTCTTTAACACCTTCTGGCCGACTATACCCAGGAGGAAGGCCTCTGGTTTCTTAGTGAAAGTATACTTAAATACTTTTTTCAGCTCGTTATATATCATTTCCCAGAAGGCCTTCACTTTCGGGCAAGTCCACCAGAGGTGAAAGAATGTTCCTTCATTTTCCTTACATTTCCAACATTTATTTTCGGACAAGTGGTATATTTTAGCAAGTTTAACAGGGGTCATGTACCATCTATATATCATTTTCATTACATTTTCCTTCAGAGCATTACATGCAGTGAAGTTCAGCCCAGTGGTCCACAACCTTTCCCAGTCTTCAAACATAATATTATACCCAATGTCCTGTGCCCATCTTATCATAGCAGATTTAACCATTTCATCTTGTGTGTTCCATTTCAACAGCAAGTTATACATTCTTGATAATATCTTACTCTTTGGTTCTAACAGTTCTGTCTCTAACTTCGATTTTTCCACCTGGAATCCTAGCTTTTTGTCATTTTTAAAAACTTCTTTAATCTGAGCATAATGTAACCAGTCTACCACTTTATCCTTCATTTTCTCCAAACTCTGCAATTTCCAATTGTCACCATCTTTTTCTAATATTTCCCAATACTTTGGCCAGTTGGCCTCCATATTGAGTCTCTTCCGGGCCTTAGCCTCCAGAGGTGAAAGCCACCTTGGGGTTTTGTTTTCCAACAAGTCTTTGTATTTTGTCCAGACATTAAATACAGCTTTCCTGACAATATGGTTCTTAAAGGCCTTATTGATCTTAACTTTGTCATACCATAGATATGCATGCCAACCAAATGCATTGTTGAAACCTTCCAGATCCAACACATCCGTGTCTTCAAGAAGTAGCCAGTCCTTGAGCCAGCAGAAAGCTGCTGCTTCATAGTACAACTTTAAGTCCGGCAGGGCAAAGCCACCTCTTTCTTTCGCATCAGTTAATATCTTAAACTTAATTCTAGGCTTTTTGCCCTGCCAGACAAATTTAGAAATATCTCTCTGCCACTTCCTGAAGCACTCCGTCTTATCCACAATTTGTAATGTTTGAAACAAAAACAACATCTTTGGCAATACATTCATCTTAATAGCGGCAATTCGGCCTAGCAAAGAAAGTTTCAATTTTGTCCAACAGTCCAAGTCTCTCTTAATTTCAGACCAGCATTTTTCATAATTATCCTTAAATAGACTCAGATTTTTTACTGTTATATTTACCCCTAGGTACTTAACTTTTTTCACCAATGTTAGTTCTGTTTCTTTCTGAAACCGTTCTGACTCTATGTCTGTCAAGTTTTTCCCCAATACTTTAGTTTTCTGTTTATTTAATTTAAATCCCGCCACCCGACCAAAGTCTTGAATCAATTCCAAAACTCTTTTTGTACTAGATTCTGGCTCCTGCAGGGTCAAAACTAGGTCATCTGCAAAAGCTTTAAGTTTATATTGTTTCGCTCCGACCTGAATCCCTTGCACCAACCGGTCCCCTCTGATAAGATTCAGGAGCACCTCCAGAACTGTAATAAACAACAGCGGGGAAATTGGGCAGCCTTGTCGTGTTCCTTTTTCAATTTTAAACCCTTCCGTAACCACATTGTTGACTATCAGTTTTGCCTTTTGTTCTGAGTATATCGCATCAATCCCGTTTTCAAAACCCCTCCCCACTCCCATTTCTTTTAAATTTCCCTTCATAAATTTCCAAGAGATATTGTCAAAGGCCTTCTCCGCATCTATAAAGACTAACACTGCTTTGGTATTAATTTCTGTTTGCAACAGCTCCAAAATGTCAATAATATTCCTTGTATTAGCAAACATGTGTCTGCCTGGGAGAAAGCCTGCTTGGTCCTTGTGTATTACTTCACTTAAAACTCTTTTAAGTCTGTTTGCCAAAACATCAGCAAATATTTTGTAATCCACATTTAGAAGGGAGATGGGACGGTAGTTCTTAAGCTGTGTCTTTTCAGTTTCTGATTTTGGTAACAATGTGATAAAGGCTTCTTTCCACGATTCCGGCGCCTTCTTCCCCTCCATAATCTCATTGCTGACCTCCATCAGTGGTTGTATCAGATAGTCATTTAATGTCTTATAGTACTTGGAGGTCAAACCATCTGGCCCTGGAGATTTGCCCAGTTTCATGTTCTGAATGGCAAGTTCAATCTCTTGTCGAGTTATTTTGCTATTCAAGAGTGTTCTATTTTCCTGTGACAGTTTTTTGAGCCCATTTTTTTCCAAGAATTGTTTAATTTCAGTCTCATTTTGCGGCCCTTGAGTGTATAGTTTTTTGAAATATTTCTGGAAACACTTTCTAATTTCCACGGGGTTCTGGATATTTCTTCCTTCAATTTCCAAATTTGTTACTGTATTCAACTTTTGCCTCTTTTTCAACTGCCAAGCCAGCAGTTTCCCACATTTGTTTGCCGATTCAAAAGTTTTTTGTCTCATCAACTTAATCTTCCATTCAATTTCCTGATTTATCAATTTAGAATATTGTGCCTGGTGGAGTTTAATTTCTCTCAAGATCGGCTGCGATTTTGGATTTGCTCTTAACTTCTTCTCTAGTTCTTTGATTTTCTCCAAAATCCTGTCTTTCTTTTCATTCTGTGTTCTTTTCTTTATAGAATTCTGTTGTATCAAGAACCCTCTCATGACAGCTTTACTTGCATCCCAGATTGTTCTTTTTTCCACCGTCGTATTCAAATTTATTTCAAAGTAGTCCTTTATAACTTTTTGGGCCTTCTTAATGATCTCTTGATCTCTGAACAAGTTGTCATTCATCTTCCATCTAAAGGAACCGGTTGGTACTAGTATCATGTCCATTTTCAAAGCGTTATGGTCGGAGCAGGTCTTTGGGCAGATTTCCACTTTTCTCACCTTAGGTGCCAGACCTCTAGAAATCCATATTTGGTCGATTCTTGTCCATGTCAGCTGGGCTTCAGAAAAGAATGTTCCTTCTTTTCCCAAGGGGTTCTTTGTTCTCCATATATCAATCCAGTCCATATTATCTGTCATTTCAAAAAAGGTCTTTGGTAGTCTGCCGTCTTTGGTAACATTTTGTCTTTGTGACTTATCCATATTGGTCGATACGATCCCATTCATATCTCCCACCATAATGATGTTATCAAAGTCCAGATATTCCAACATAATCCCTTGCAACTTCTTGTAAAATTCTGATTTCCCTTCATTTGGAGCATAGATTCCTAATATCAAAATTTTCTCTCCTTGATGCTGTATTTCAACTGCCAAAATTCTTCCATGGTCGTCTTTAAATAAAAATTTAGGTGAAAGGCTCTCTTTTGCATATATCACCACTCCTCTCTTTTTAACTTTGTCCGAAGATATAAATTCCTGGCCAAGCCTTTTATTTATTAATACTTTTCTGTGGAGCCTAGTCACATGTGTTTCTTGTAAACAAATAATGTCCAATTGTTCCTTCTTTAATATGTGAAAGATTTTCCTCCTTTTTTCCGGGCTGTTGCAGCCATTAATATTCCAGCTCAAAAGTTGCAGGGACATCCTGGATAAATCTGGTTATTTTCCTTGGGATGGTGTTTGGTTCTGTGGGTCTTTAGAGTCCACAGGTACCTCTGGTGGTTCGGGCCCTGGGGGTAGTTCAAGTCCTTTATGAAGGTCTTCTCCGTGGGCAATCAAAAATTTATCTCTATCTTCCAAAGTTCTAATTTTAATCTTCCTTCCTCTGAAGGTAAAGGACAGACCTTGTGGGAAGTCCCACCTAAAGATGATTGAGTTGCCTCTCAACAATTTTACAAGTTCCAAATATTCAGATCTAAGATCCAACAGCTGTTTAGGAATGTCCTTGTAAATTTCAGTTCTTCTGTCCAAAATGTCCAGAGACTTCCCGTAGTGAAGGCCTAAAATCTTGTCCCTCTCCTCCTTTGATCTCAATGTTATCAAACAGTCTCTGGGCTTCTCTTTCTTTATAAGTCTTCCAAGTCTAAAAGCTGACACAATTTTAAAGTCTTTTTCCTCTAAATTCCAAAACTTGGAAAATTCTCTAGTCAGGAACTCAG